>NC_039365.1:22866777-23064432 GCF_003573695.1 Papaver somniferum
GCTTTAGTATTCCTTCTGCATATCTATGCTGATTGATAAAAATTCCCCTTTCAATTTGTTGTACTTCTATACATAGAAAATATGACATTAAACCAAGATCTGTCATCTCAAACTCCTTCACCATATCCTCCCTGAATTCATTGATTATCTCAGAACTATTTCCGATAAATATAAGATCATCCACATATAAACAAGCAATAATATAATTGCCAAGATTATCATCTTTCAAATATAAAGTATGTTAATGTGGATATCTTATAAACCCTTTACTAATGAAATAAGAATCTATTCTTGTATAGCAAGAACGTGGTGCTTGTTTCAAACCATACAAAGCTTTGTTTACCTTGTATACTTTGTTCTCCTTCCAATACTCCATTCAAGAATGTTGATTTCACATCCATTTGAAATATCTTCCATTTATTCTGTGCAGCTAAATCCTTACTATATCAAGTCTTGCAACTGGTGCAAATACTTCTTCATAATCTACTCCTTGTTTTTGTCTATATCCCTTAGCAACTAATCTTGCTTTCAGTCTATCTACTTCACCATTCGACTTGTATTTTATTTTTTATACCCACTTAACACCAATAGGTTTCTTTCCTGGTGGAAGTACAGTAAGTTCCCAAGTTTTATTCTTCTCAATTGACTTCAACTCTTCATTCATGGCCTGAATCCAACCCTGCTCTTTAGAAGCTTCTTCACAGGCTACTGGATCACAATCTCCAAATAATACAAAGTTCATCACATCATCATCAATGTCTTCATTATCTTTTGATAAAACATAATCATTCAACCTAGCAGGTATGACATATTTCCTTCTTGGTCATGTAGTTACTTCTTGTGGTATTGCTTCTATTCTTGTTTCTTCATGATGTACTTCAACATTGTCTTGAGTTTGTACTTCTTATTTAACTTCAAGTGGAACTGTTCTGATAGTAGTATGTGGATCAACATTCCTTGTTGATCCAGTATTTGGATCAACATTCTTTGTTGACCCAGAATTTGGATCAACATTGTTTGTTGATCCACTATTCCAATTCCATTGTGAATCTTCATCAAATATCACATCTCTACTTGTGATTATCTTTCCAGTATATGGATTGAACAACTTGTACCCTTTGGTTACTGAACTGTAACTAACAAGAATACACCTCTCACTCTTGTCATCCAACTTCTTCCTAAGTTCTTTAGGTACATGTGCATATTCAATGCATCCAAAAATTCTCAGATGTCTTACACTTGGTCTTGTACCTCTCCAAGCTTCTTCTGGTATCATATTATTCAAACTATTTGTAGGACATATGTTAAGTAAGTACACAGTTGTGTCAACTGCATAACCCCAGAAAGTCTTTGGTAAATCTTTTGTTCTTCTTATAGTTCTTTCCATCTCCATTATGGTTCTATTCTTCCTCTCTGCAACTCCATTATGTTGTGGTGTATATCTTGCAGTTAATTGATGTTGAATACCGTGTTCTTCCATAAAACTGTGAACAACAATATACTCTTTCCCTCTATCAGTTCTTAAAATCATAATGCTGTTACCAATTTGTTTCTCAGCAAAATATTTAAAACTTATAAAATATTGAAAAGCATCACTCCTATGTCTAAGTAGATATACCCATGCTTTTCTAATAAAATCATCAATGAAAGTTATAAAGTAATTGTTACCTCCATGTGATGTTACTTCAATAGGACCACATAAGTCACTATGAACAATCTCCAATTGTTTTTCTACTCTTCTTGCCTTATTCACCGAGAATGGATCTCTGTGCTGCTTGCCAAATATGCAATTCTCACATCTTGATTCAGGAAGCTCAATAAAAGGTAAACCAGATACCATCTCTTTCTTTGCTAAAACTTGTAAACTGTTGAAGTTTACATGACCCATTCTCTTGTACCATAACCAAGAATCAGTATGCACATGAGTACTATAAAAACTTTCTCTCTGATGCTGAATATATAACGGAAACAATCTATTCTTTGTCATTTGTACTCTTGCAATAAGTCTTCTAAAAAGATCACGAATTGAACAAATACCATTGAATATGTTCATAAAATATCCTCTTTCTGATAACTAGCCCATGTTTAAAATATTTTGATGCAAGCCTCGTACATAAAACGCATCCATAAGATATGTTTTAGCACAATTCTTCAGAACTATTCCAATCCTTCCTTTTCCCATAACTGGAATTGTAGAATTATTTCCAAATTTCACAGATAAACGTACTGATTCATTAAGATTGTCAAACAACTCTTTTATTCCACACATATGATTGCTGCAACCTGTATCTAGATACCACTAATGTTGAGGTTGTTATTCAGGTGTATGACAAGCCAACAACATGTTTTCAGCTTTCTTTTCTTCATCATCTTGTTCTTCTTGACTTTCTGCAATATTAGCTTTGAAGTTTTCCTTGTAGTTATCAGCTGTTGTATTTCTAGGTTTCTTACACTCAATAGAAAAGTGTCCAAAATCTCCACTGTTATAATATTGAATCTTTGATCTATCAACTGGTTTGTTTCAGTAGTTTCCATCTGTAATAATTCATACTTTCTCTTCAAGGTTTGTAATCTAACTTTCTTGACCTTGTCAGATCCTTTGTAGTAACTTATCAATCCATCCAATGCTCTTTTAACTTCTTAATGTAGATAACTTTATCCATGAGAGATTCATGAATACCCTGATAAAGAATATATGTAGCTTTAGAATTATTCTTTCTGTTTTCAGTTAATAGAGTTTGCGCAGCTAGCTCCTTCAAGTACTACTCCTTCTGCTGGTTCTACATAACCATCTTTCACTATATCCCATACCTATTGGTATATGAAAATAAACTCCATCTGCAACCTCTAGTGTTCAAAGTTTTTACCTTCAAACAACGGTACCTTAATTGAACTTAAACTCGTCATCTTGTTCAACTTAACAACTCATACCCACAACCCTGGAATATGATACCAGTGCTCTGATACCAGATGAAGAAAATCTGATATCAAAGACTTAATGAAAGAACACATAACTAAACTCGAAAATACTTCTCTTAATTGATGTAATTCAAACTCATGGCTTAACATCCTATTTATATGTTTACAAACTTGTCTCTCAAGTAATAAACACTTTCCTAACATAATCAAACTCTAACAAAGACTCTCCTAGAAAATTCTCACGTAAACAACATCTAAAACAAGTAAAACTTGCAACTCAAGTTTACTTCATAAACTCCGTACCACCGTGTCAACAATACTTGTTGATTCATCCATATCGTGTCAACTGTACCAGTTGATCCAACCATACTCTGGGAACTCTCATAGTTGATCCATACTGCTTTATTCATACTGTTGTTTGAGGGTGAAAACAGTTTCTGTTGATTTCGGTAATTTCGAGTGTGTGGGTGAGAAATGAGTCTAAACCCTAAACAATATACTGCAAGGGAGTACTTTTATTCAAGAGATCAATCTGTACAAATCCGGCCTAAACCAAGAAATGGCCATTCCAGACTTGCTTCGGTCACATAGTGAAGGAGAAGGGTTGGTCTTAGGGAGGAAAGCGAATAGAGTGTTGAGACCAGAATAGTTGATTCTCGAAGAGTAGTTTTTTGACGACTTGTATCAGAAAGTGGAAAGCTAACAGATGGGAAAGCTAACAAGTTGATAGACACATTTTTGTGTCTGATATAATCTCAATTGTATATATTGTTAGTGCTCGATTTTGTATTTATTATGGCTTTTTGTGTCTTTGTAGGTGTTTTTGGAGAAATAAGCTTTTGCGGGAAAATTGGCTCGAAAAAGTGGTATTTGCGCTCGTGGGAGAAAATCACTAAAGTCACCCCTTATTTGGATAAGGGGCACTCAATTACTAAGGGGCATCCACTTGTTATTTACAACAAGGACACCCCAAGTGTTAAAGACACCCGACAGTTGGTTAAGGGGCACTCATCCTCTTTGTTTGAAATCTAAATTTTGGCGGGAAATCAAGTGCAGACACTGACAGGTCTGGACCTGTTTAGCATTAACAGGCCTAAATAAATCCAACTCCGCGATTGAATCTCTCTACAACAGCTCCAAAATTCAAATCCAAACCTGTCAGTGTCTGCACTTCATTTCCCGCCAAAATTTAGATTTCAAAAAAAGAGGATGAGTGCCCCTTTACCAACTGTCGGGTGTCTTTAACACTTGGGGTGTCCTGGTTGTAAATAACAAGTGGATGCCCCTTATTAATTGAGTGCCCCTTATCCAAAGAAGGGGTTCCTTTAGTGATTTTCTCCCACGAGCGCAAATACCACTTTTCGAGCCAATTTTCCCGCAAAAGCTTATTTCTCCAAAAACACCTACAAAGACACAAAAAGCCATAATAAATACAAAATCGAGCACTAACAATATATACAATTGAGATTATATCAGACACAAAAATGTGTCTATCAAATACCCCCAAACTTATTATTTGCTAGTCCTCGAGCAAATCAAATCTAGAAAATAAAATCCTAACTCACTGTCGCAGGCATCGTCGATTGCATTTAGCGTATGCAATAAGCCTTTAAACCCCTAGGTGTCCCTAATGGCGGAGTGTTGTCTCCGGAGGGCTTACCCGAGGTATACCAACTAAAACTTTTTACTTAAGACCCTAGCTATATATATACAGAACCTTGGAAGGCACTAAAGAATCTCCTTGGTTGGCATACTTATTGACTACAGGAGGAAGTACCCTGATTCGAAATTCCAATTGTTGTACACGAGTTTGTACTCAAGCATACTAAAATTCATATGAAGTGACAGAGCTCTACATAGATAGTCGCACTACGGACATCAATATCCGGAGTCAATACTAATCACATGGATAGATCAAGAAGATGGATATAGAAAAACATAGATGGTTTTGATGTTTACTAGGTGAACGGTGTTTCTCATATCTGTCTGAAGGCCTCCGCCAAAATGAACCTATCCTAATGGACTGAGATACTAGTCTGACTAATACCAACACACTGGCATATACAAGGGAACCAGTGATTGATAATCCTAACTCTAGGTCAACACAACTGGCATATACAAGGGTTCCAGTGGTCGACTTTATTAAATTTATTCCAGTTGGTCAGATGGTCTGATCTCTTATTTTTTCAACTGTTTTTTTTTTGTTGTTGTTGGAAAAATAGCTTCCTCTATCGCCTCAACAATGGGGTTTAGCTCCTCATATTAACCAGTTTCTCAAAATAAATGTTTGTTGCTCCAAAGTTGATTAAAAAGAGGAGAAGGTATAAAACAACGTGTTTGTAACAGATATAATTGTTACGAACCACTGTTACAGAGTAACCTAACACAGAACTGTTGCAAACTCTGAATAATTGTTACAGAAATTTTTACAAAGTGACTGAATTTTGAAAGAAAAGGCCACGGATTCTGCGACTGCCTTCGTCTGTCCAATGTTCTTCAGCTTCGTCTTCTTCTTCCTGCTGCTGCAACTTTCTATGCAGTGTGATTTCTTCGCACCAGATCTTCCCTTAAACTACGTAAAGGCCCCAAACTACTCGACCCCCTCTGTTATGACTTCCTCCACCTTTTATATCCACCACAAGCTGAATAAAACTCGGAGAAAACTTCATTTCTTCTCCCGCAGGTCAAGGTATTTATTCCCTTTTTATTCTTTTTTTTCTACGTCAACTGAGTTGGTATCGATTCTTTTAATGATAGAATTAAATCTCCAAGGGAAGATATTCTCCAAATCCACCAGATAACTTCCTAAGATACGCCGAATAACCCGTGATATTCTCCACCTCTGTTTTCTTCCAAGTGACGTTTCTTCCTTTCTTTTTTCGAATCCG
This sequence comes from Papaver somniferum, assembly GCF_003573695.1. Classification (NCBI taxonomy): domain Eukaryota; kingdom Viridiplantae; phylum Streptophyta; class Magnoliopsida; order Ranunculales; family Papaveraceae; genus Papaver; species Papaver somniferum. Next base: position 22,872,585 of record NC_039365.1, read on the forward strand.
AGACAAGTACCTATGCTGTTTTAACCTAACAGGATATTACCCATCGAACTGCGACAAAAAATCCATCTAAATATCTCGAAATTCTCCAACAAAATCTTCCTAAAAATAACTAGAACAACCCGAGTAACTTTACTTCCTTGTTTTCCTTCCAACCGATATCTATCAAAATTTAGTCGAAGTAATGGCTTATACTGGACCTGTTTAGTATTAACAGGCCTAAATAAATCCAACTAGGCGATTGAATCTCTCTACAACAGCTCCCAAATTCAAGTCCAAACCTGTCAGTGTCTACACTTGATTTCCCGCCAAAATTTAGATTTCAAACAAAGAGGATGAGTGCCCCTTAACCAACTGTCGGGTGTCTTTAACACTTGGGATGTCCTGGTTGTAAATAACAAGTTGATGCCCCTTATTAATTGAGTGCCCCTTATCCAAATAAGGGGTGCCTTTAGTGTTTTTCTCCCACAAGCGCAAATACCACTTTTCGAGCCAATTTTCCCGCAAAAGCTTATTTCTCCAAAAACACCTACAAAGACACAAAAAGCCATAATAAATACAAAATCGAGCACTAACAATATATACAATTGAGATTATATCAGACACAAAAATGTGTCTATCAAATACCCCCAAACTTATTATTTGCTAGTCCTCGAGCAAATCAAATCTAGAAAATAAAATCCTAACTCACTGTCGCAGGCATCGTCGATTGCATTTAGCGTATGCAATAAGCCTTTAAACCCCTAGGTGTCCCTAATGGCGGAGTGTTGTCTCCGGAGGGCTTACCAGAGGTATACACACAAAACCTTTTTACTCCAGACCCTAGCTATATATACAAAACCTTGGAAGGCACTAAAGAATCTCCTTGGTTGGCATACTTATTGACTACAGGAGGAAGTACCCTGATTCGAAATTCCAATTGTTGTACACGAGTTTGTACTCAAGCATACTAAAATTCATATGAAGTGACAGAGCTCTACTCAGATAGTCGCACTATGGACATCAATATCCGGAGTCAATACTAATCACATGGATAGATCAAGAAGATGAATATAGAAAAACATAGATGGTTTTGATGTCTACTAGGTGAACGGTGTTTCTCATATCTGTCTGAAGGCCTCCGCCAAAATGAACGTATCCTAATGGACTGAGATACTAGTCTGACTAATATCAACACACTGGCATATACAAGGGAACCAGTGATTGATAATCCTAACTCTAGGTCAACACAACTGGCATATACAAGGGTTCCAGTGGTCGACTTTATTAAATTTATTCCAGTTGGTCAGATGGTCTGATCTCTTTTTTTTTCAACTGTTTTTTTTTTGTTGTTGTTGGAAAAATAGCTTCCTATATCGCCTCAGCAATGGGGTTTAGCTCCTCATATTAACCAATTGCTCAAAATACATGTTTGTTGCTCCAAAGTTGATTAAAAAGAAGAGAAGGTATAAAACAGCGTGTTTGTAACAGATATAATTGTTACGAACCACTGTTACAGAGTAACCTAACACAGAACTGTTGCAAACTCTGAATAATTTTTTCAAAGTGACTGAATTTTGAAAGAAAAGGCCACGGATTCTGCGACTGCCTTCGTCTTCCAATGTTCTTCAGCTTCGTCTTCTTCTTCCTGCTGCTGCAACTTTCTCTGCAGTGTGATTTGTTCGCACCAGATCTTCCCTTAAACTACGTAAAGGCCCCAAACTACTCGACCCCCTCTGTTATGACTTCCTCCACCTTTTATATCCACCACAAGCTGAATAAAACTCGGAGAAAACTTCATTTCTTCTCCCGCAGGTCAAGGTATTTCTTCCCTTTTTATTCTTTTTTTTCTACGTCAACTGAGTTGGTATCGACTCTTTTAATGATAGAATTAAATCTCCAAGGGAAGATATTCTCCAAATCCACTAGATAACTTCCTAAGATACGCCGAATAACCCGTGATATTCTCCACCTCTGTTTTCTTCCAAGTGACGTTTCTTCCTTTCTTTTTTCGAATCCGAGACAAGTACCTATGCTGTTTTAACCTAACATGATATTCCCCATCGAACTGCGACAAAAACTCCATCTAAATATCTCGAAATTCTCCAACAAAATCTTCCTAAAAATAACTCGAACAACCCGAGTAACTTTACTTCCCTGTTTTGCTTCCAACCGATATCTATCCAAATTTAGTCGAAGTAATGGCTTATACTGGACCTGTTTAGCATTAACAGGCCTAAATAAATCCAACTCGACGGTTGAATCTCTCTACAACAGCTCCCAAATTCAAGTCCAAACCTGTCAGTGTCTGCACTTGATTTCCCGCCAAAATTTAGATTTCAAACAAAGAGGATGAGTGCCCCTTAACCAACTGTCGGGTGTCTTTAACACTTGGGGTGTCCTAGTTGTAAATAACAAGTGGATGCCCCTTATTAATTGAGTGCCCCTAATCCAAATAAGGGGTGCCTTTAGTGTTTTTCTCCCACAAGCGCAAATACCACTTTTCGAGCCAATTTTCCCGCAAAAGCTTATTTCTCCAAAAACACCTACAAAGACACAAAAAGCCATAATAAATACAAAATCGAGCACTAACAATATATACAATTGAGATTATATCAGACACAAAAATGTGTCTATCAAATACCCCCAAACTTATTATTTGCTAGTCCTCGAGCAAATCAAATCTAGAAAATAAAATCCTAACTCACTGTCGCAGGCATCGTCGATTGTATTTAGCGTATGCAGTAAGCCTTTAAATCCCTAGGTGTCCCTAGTGGCGGAGTGTTGTCTCCGGAGGGCTTACCAGAGGTATACACACAAAACCTTTTTACTCCAGACCCTAACTATATATACAAAACCTTGGAAGGCACTAAAGAATCTCGTTGGTTGGCATACTTATTGACTACAGGAGGAAGTACCCTGATTCGAAATTCCAATTGTTGTACACGAGTTTGTACTCAAGCATACTAAAATTCATATGAAGTGACAGAGATCTACTCAGATAGTCGCACTATGGACATCAATATCCGGAGTCAATACTAATCACATGGATAGATCAAGAAGATGGATATAGAAAAACATAGATGGTTTTGATGTTTACTAGGTGAACAGTGTTTCTCATATCTGTCTGAAGGCCTCCGCCAAAATGAACCTATCCTAATGGACTGAGATACTAGTCTGACTAATATCAACACACTGGCATATACAAGGGAACCAGTGATTGATAATCCTAACTCTAGGTCAACACAACTGGCATATACAAGGGTTCCAGTGGTCGACTTTATTAAATTTATTCCAGTTGGTCAGATGGTCTGATCTCTTATTTTTTCAACTGTTTTTTTTTGTTGTTGTTGGAAAAATAACTTCCTCTATCGCCTCAACAATGGGGTTTAGCTCCTCATATTAACCAATTGCTCAAAATACATGTTTGTTGCTCCAAAGTTGATTAAAAAGAAGAGAAGGTATAAAACAACGTGTCTGTAACAGATATAATTGTTACGAACCACTGTTACAAAGTAACCTAACACAGAACTGTTGCAAACTCTGAATAATTGTTACAGAAATTGTTACAAAGTGACTTAATTTTGAAAGAAAAGGCCACGGATTCTGCGACTGCCTTCGTCTGTCCAATGTTCTTCAGCTTCGTCTTCTTCTTCCTGCTGCTGCAACTTTCTCTGCAGTGTGATTTCTTAGCACCAGATCTTCCATTAAACTACGTAAAGGCCCCAAACTACTCGACCCCCTATGTTATGACTTCCTCCACCTTTTATATCCACCACAAGCCGAATGAAACTCGGAGAAAACTTCCTTTCTTCTCCCGCAGGTCAAGGTATTTCTTCCCTTTTTATTCTTTTTTTTCTACGTCAACTGAGTTGGTATCGACTCTTTTAATGATAGAATTAAATCTCCAAGGGAAGATATTCTCCAAATCCACTAGATAACTTCCTAAGATACGCCGAATAACCCGTGATATTCTCCACCTCTGTTTTCTTCCAAGTGACGTTTCTTCCTTTCTTTTTTCGAATCCGAGACAAGTACCTATGCTGTTTTAACCTAACATGATATTCCCCATCGAACTGCGACAAAAACTCCATCTAAATATCTCGAAATTCTCCAACAAAATCTTCCTAAAAATAACTCGAACAACCCGAGTAACTTCACTTCCCTGTTTTGCTTCCAACCGATATCTATCCAAATTTAGTCGAAGTAATGGCTTATACTGGACCTGTTTAGCATTAACAGGCCTAAATAAATCCAACTCGGCGATTGATTCTCTCTACAACAGCTCCCAAATTCAAGTCCAAACCTGTCAGTGTATGCACTTGATTTCCCGCCAAAATTTAGATTTCAAACAAAGAGGATGAGTGCCCCTTAACCAACTGTCGGGTGTCTTTAACACTTGGGGTGTCCTGGTTGTAAATAACAAGTGGATGCCCCTTATTAATTGAGTGCCCCTAATCCAAATAAGGGGTGCCTTTAGTGTTTTTCTCCCACAAGCGCAAATACCACTTTTCGAGCCAATTTTCCCGCAAAAGCTTATTTCTCCAAAAACACCTACAAAGACACAAAAAGCCATAATAAATACAAAATCGAGCACTAACAATATATACAATTGAGATTATATCAGACACAAAAATGTGTCTATCAAATACCCCCAAACTTATTATTTGCTAGTCCTCGAGCAAATCAAATCTAGAAAATAAAATCCTAACTCACTGTCGCAGGCATCGTCGATTGTATTTAGCGTATGCAGTAAGCCTTTAAATCCCTAGGTGTCCCTAGTGGCGGAGTGTTGTCTCCGGAGGGCTTACCAGAGGTATACACACAAAACCTTTTTACTCCAGACCCTAAGTATATATACAAAACCTTGGAAGGCACTAAAGAATCTCGTTGGTTGGCATACTTATTGACTACAGGAGGAAGTACCATGATGATAAATTCCAATTGTTGTACACGAGTTTGTACTCAAGCATACTAAAATTCATATGAAGTGACAGAGCTCTACTCAGATAGTCGCACTATGGACATCAATATCCGGAGTCAATACTAATCACATGGATAGATCAAGAAGATGGGTATAGAAAAACATAGATGGTTTTGATGTTTACTAGGTGAACGGTGTTTCTCATATCTGTCTGAAGGCCTCCGCCAAAATGAACCTATTCAAATGGACTGAGATACTAGTCTGAATAATATCAATACACTGGCATATACAAGGGAACCAGTGCTTGATAATCCTAACTCTAGGTCAACACAACTGGCATATACAAGGGTTCCAGTGGTCGACTTTATTAAATTTATTCCAGTTGGTCAGATGGTCTAATCTCTTTTTTTTTTCAACTGTTTTTTTTTTTTGTTGTTGTTGGAAAAATAGCTTCCTCTATCGCCTCAGCAATGTGGTTTAGCTCCTCATATTAACCAGTTGCTCAAAATACATGTTTGTTGCTCCAAAGTTGATTAAAAAGAAGAGAAGGTATAAAAAAGCATGTTTGTAACAGATATAATTGTTACGAACCACTGTTACAGAGTAACCTAACACAGAACTGTTGCAAACTCTGAATAATTGTTACAGAAATTGTTACAAAGTGACTGAATTTTGAAAGAAAAGGCCACGGATTCTGCGACTGCCTTCGTCTGTCCAATGTTCTTCAGCTTCGTCTTCTTCTTCCTGCTGTTGCAACTTTCTCTGCAGTGTGATTTCTTCGCACCAGATCTTCCCTTATACTACGTAAAGGCCCCAAACTACTCGACCCCCTATGTTATGACTTCCTCCACCTTTTATATCCACCACAAGCGAATAAAACTCGGAGAAAACTTCCTTTCTTCTCCCGCAGGTTACGGTATTTCTTCCCTTTTTATTCTTTTTTTCTACGTCAACTGAGTTGGTATCGACTCTTTTAATGATAGAATTAAATCTCCAAGGGAAGATGTTCTCCAAATCCACCAGATAACTTCCTAAGATACGCCGAATAACCCGTGACATTCTGCACCTCTGTTTTCTTCCAAGTGACGTTTCTTCCTTTCTTTTTTCGAATCCGAGACAAGTACCTATGCTGTTTTAACCGAACAGGATATTCCCCATCGAACTGTGACAAAAACTCCATCTAAATCTCTCGAAATTCTCCAACAAAATATTCCTAAAAATAACTCGAACAACCCGAGTAACTTTACTTCCTTGTTTTCCTTCCAACCGATATCTATCCAAATTTAGTCGAAGTAATGGCTTATACAAGACCTGTTTAGCATTAACAGGCCTAAATAAATCCAACTCGGCGATTGAATCTCTCTACAACAGCTCCCAAATTCAAGTCCAAACCTGTCAGTGTCTGCACTTCATTTCCCGCCAAAATTTAGATTTCAAACAAAGAGGATGAGTGCCCCTTAACCAACTGTCGGGTGTAACAAGTGGATTCCCCTTATTAATTAAGCGCCCCTTATCCAAATAAGGGGTGCCTTTAGTTATTTTCTCCCACGAGCGCAAATACCACTTTTTCGAGCCAATTTTCCCGCAAAAGCTTATTTCTCCAAAAACACCTACAAATACACAAAAAACCATAACAAATACAAAATCGAGCACTAACAATATATACAATTGAGATTATATCAGACACAAAAATGTGTCTATCAAATACCCCCAAACTTATTATTTGCTAGTCCTCGAGCAAATCAAATCTAGAAAATAAAATCCTAACTCACTGTCGCAGGAATCGTCGATTGCATTTAGCGTATGCAATAAGCCTTTAAACCCCTAGGTGTCCCTAATGGCGGAGTGTTGTCTCCGGAGGGCATTGGAATATTTTAGGCGTGGCCAAAATTAGGGTTTTTGCAAAACCGGGATGTTTGGCATTGGGCCGCAAGTTTCCATGCGTTAGGTGGCGAACTTAGAAGGCTGAGATCTGCATCTCAGATGGAAGGGTAGCCGTTGATTGTTGCAACCCTTCGTTTGGCAGCCAGCGGCATGTGGTAAGGCCGGCATGGCTTTGGCATATTTTCGGCGCGGCCAAAATTATGGTTTTGTAAATACCGTGATGTTTGTCCTTGGGTCGGAAGTTGTCATGCGTTAGGTGGCGAACTTGGACGGCTGAGACCTGCATATCAGATAGAAGGGTAGTTGTTGATTTTTCCAACCCTTCGTTTGGAAGCCAGCAGCATGTGGTAGGGACGGCACGGCTTTGGAATATTTTAGGCGCGGCCAAAATTAGGGTTTTGGCAAAAACCATGATGTTTGTCCTTGGGACGGAATTTGCCATGCGTTAGGTGGCGAACTTGGACGGTTGAGATCTGTATCTCAGATGGAAGGGTAGTCGTTGATTGTTGCAACCCTTCGTTTGGCCGCCAGCGGCATGTGGAAGGGCCGGCATGGCTTTGGAATATTTTAGGCGCAGCCAAAATTAGGGTTTTTGCAAAACCGTGATGTTTGGCATTGGGCCGGAAGTTTCCATGCGTTAGGTGGCGAACTTAGACGGCTGAGATATGCATCTCAGATTAGAGGGTAGCCGTTGATTGTTGCAACCCTTCGTTTGGCAGCCAGCGGCATGTGGTACGACCGACATGGCTTTGGCATATTTTAGGGTTTTGGAAAAACCGTGATGTTTTGCCTTGGGCCGGAAGTTTCTATACGTTAGGTGGCGAACTTAGAAGGCTGAGATCTGCATCTCAGATGGAAGGGTAGTAGTTGATTGTTGCAACCCTTCGTTTGGCAGCCAGCGGCATGTGGTAGGGCCGGCATGGCTTTGGCTTTAGGCGCGGCCAAAATTAGGGTTTTGGCAAAACCGTGTTGTTTTGCCTTGGGCCGGAAGTTGCCATGCGTTAGGTGGCGAACTGGGATGACTGAGATCCGCATCTCAGATGGAAGGGTAGTCGTTGATTGTTGCAACCCTTCGTTTGGCCGCCATCGGCATGTGGTAGGGCCGGCATGGCTTTGACATATTTTAGGCGCGACCAAAATAAGGGTTTTGGCAAAACCGTGATGTTTGGCCTTGAGCCGGAAGTTTCCATGCGTTAGGTGGCGAACTTGGACGGCTGAGACCTGCATATCAGATGGAACGGTAGCCGTTGATTGTTGCAACCCTTCTTTTGGCAGCCAGCAACATGTGGTAGGGCCGGCATAGCTTTAGCATATTTTAGGCGCGGCCAAAATTAGGGTTTTGGAAAAAACCATGATGTTTGGACTTGGGACGGAAGTTTCCATGCGTTAGGTGGCGAACTTAGACGGCTGAGATCTGCATCTCAGATAGAAGGGTAGCCGTTGATTGTTGCGACCCTTCGTTTGGCAGCCAGCGGCATGTGGTAGGGCCAGCATGGCTTTGGCATATTTTCGGCGCGGCCAAAATTATGGTTTTGTAAAAACCGTGATGTTTGTCCTTGGGTCGGAAGTTTTCATGCGTAAGGTGGCGAACTTGGACGGCTGAGACCTGCATATCAGATAGAAGGGTAGCTGTTGATTGTTGCAACCCTTCTTTTGGAAGCCACCAGCATGTGGTAGGGCCGGCATGGCTTTGGCATATTTTAGGCGCGGCCAAAATTAGGGTTTTGGCAAAAACCATGATGTTTTTCCTTGGGACGGAAGTTTCCATGCGTTAGGTGGCGAACTTGGACGGCAGAGATCTGTATCTCAGATGGAAGGGTAGCCGTTGATTGTTGCAACCCTTCGTTTGGCCGCCATCGGCATGTGGAAGGGCCGGCATGGCTTTGGAATATTTTAGGCGCGGCCAAAATTAGGGTTTTCGCAAAACCGTGATGTTTGGCATTGGGCCGGAAGTTTCCATGCTTTAGATGGAGAACTTAGACGGCTGAGATCTGCATCTCAGATGGAAGGGTAGTAGTTGATTGTTGCAACCCTTCGTTTGGAAGCCAGCGGCATGTGGTAGGGCCGGCATGGCTTTGGCTTTAGGCGCGGCCAAAATTAGGGTTTTGGCAAAACCGTGATGTTTGGCCTTGGGCCGGAAGCTTCCATGCGTTAGGTGGCGAACTGGGATGACTGAGATCCGCATCTCGGATGGAAGGGTAGTGGTTGATTGTTGCAACCCTTCGTTTGGCATCCATCGGCATGTGGTAGGGCCGGCATGGCTTTGGCATATTTTAGGCGCGGGCAAAATAAGGGTTTTGGCAAAACCGTGATGTTTGGCCTTGAGCCGGAAGTTTCCATGCGTTAGGTGGCGAACTTGGACAGCTGAGACCTGCATATCAGATGGAAGGGTAGCCTTTGATTGTTGCAACCCTTCTTTTGGCAGCCAGCAGCATGTGGTAGGGCCGACATAGCTTTAGCATATTTTAGGCGCGGCCAAAATTAGGGTTTTGGCAAAAACCATGATGTTTGGCCTTGGGACGGAAGTTGCCATGCATTAGGTGACGAACTTGGACGGCTGAGATCTGTATCTCAGATGCAAGGGTAGCCGTTGATTGTTGCAACCCTTCGTTTGGCCGCCAGCGGCATGTGATAGGACCGTCCCGGCTTTGGAATATTTTAGGCGCGGCCAAAATTAGGGTTTTTGCAAAACCGTGATGTTTGGAACTGGGCCGGAAGTTTCCATGCGTTAGGTGGCGAACTTAGACGGCTGAGATCTGCATCTCAGATGGAAGGGTAGCCGTTGATTGTTGCAACCCTTCGTTTGGACGCCAGCGGCATGTTGAAGGGCCGTCATGGCTTTGGAATATTTTAGGCGCGGCCAAAATTAGGGTTTTTGCAAAACCGGGATGTTTGGCATTGGGCCGCAAGTTTCCATGCGTTAGGTGGCGAACTTAGACGGCTGAGATCTGCATCTCAGATGGAAGGGTAGCCGTTGATTGTTGCAACCCTTCGTTTGGAAGCCAGCGGCATGTGGTAGGGCCGGCATACTTTGGTATATTTTCGGCGCGGCCAAAATTATGGTTTTGTAAATACCGTGATGTTTGTCCTTGGGTCGGAAGTTGTCATGCGTTAGGTGGCGAACTTGGACGGCTGAGACCTGCATATCAGATAGAAGGGTAGTTGTTGATTTTTTCAACCCCTCGTTTGGAAGCCAGCAGCATGTGGTAGGGCCGGCATGGCTTTGGAATATTTTAGGCGCGGCCAAAATTAGGGTTTTGGAAAAAACCATGATGTTTGTCCTTGGGACGGAATTTGCCATGCGTTAGGTGGTGAGCTTGGACGGCTGAGATCTGTATCTCAGATGGAAGGGTAGCCGTTGATTGTTGCAACCCTTCGTTTGTCCGCCAGCGGCATGTGGAAGGGCCGGCATGGCTTTGGAATATTTTAGGAGCGGCCAAAATTAGGGTTTTTGCAAAACCGTGATGTTTGGCATTGGGCCGAAAGTTTCCATGCGTTAGGTGGCGAACTTAGACGGCTGAGATATGCATCTCAGATTAGAGGGTAGCCGTTGATTGTTGCAACCCTTCGTTTGGCAGCCAGCGGCATGTGGTACGACCGACATGGCTTTGGCATATTTTAGGGTTTTGGAAAAACCGTGATGTTTTGCCTTGGGCCGGAAGTTTCTATACGTTAGGTGGCGAACTTAGACGGCTGAGATCTGCATCTCAGATGGAAGGGTAGTAGTTGATTGTTGCAACCCTTCATTTGGCAGCCAGCGGCATGTGGTAGGGCCGGCATGGCTTTGGCTATAGGCGCGGCCAAAATTAGGGTTTTGGCAAAACCGTGTTTTTTTTGCCTTGGGACGGAAGTTGCCATGCGTTAGGTGGCGAACTGGGATGACTGAGATCCGCATCTCAGATGGAAGGGTAGTCGTTGATTGTTGCAACCCTTCGTTTGGCCGCCATCGGCATGTGGTAGGGCCGGCATGGCTTTGGCATATTTTAGGCGCGGCCAAAATAAGGGTTTTTGCAAAACCGTGATGTTTGGCCTTGGGTCGGAAGTTTTCATGCGTTAGGTGGCGAACTTGGACGGCTGAGACCTGCATATCAGATAGAAGGGTAGATGTTGATTGTTGCAACCCTTCTTTTGGAAGCCAGCAGCATGTGGTAGGGCCGGCATGGCTTTGGTATAATTTTGGGCGCGGCCAAAATTAGGGTTTTGGAAAAAACCATGATGTTTATCCTTGGGACGGAAGTTTCCATGCGTTAGGTGGCGAACTTGGATGACCGAGATCTAAATCTCAGATGGAAGGGTAGCCGTTGATTGTTTCAACCCTTCGTTTGGCCGCCAGCGGCATGTGGAAGGGCCGGCATGGCTTTGGAATATTTTAGGCGCGGCCAAAATTAGGATTTTCGCAAAACCGTGATGTTTGGCATTGGGCCGGAAGTTTCCATGCGTTAGGTGGAGAACTTAGACGGCTGAGATATGCATCTCAGATGGAAGGGTAGTAGTTGATATTTGCAACCCTTCGTTTGGCAGCCAGCGGCATGTGGTAGGGCCGGCATGGCTTTGGCTTTAGGCGCGGCCAAAATTAGGGTTTTGGAAAAACCGTGATGTTTGGCCTTGGGCCGGAAGTTTCCATGCGTTAGGTGGAGAACTGGGATGACTGAGATCCGCATCTCGGATGGAAGGGTAGTGGTTGATTGTTGCAACCCTTCGTTTGGCATCCATCGGCATGTGGTAGGGCCGGCATGGCTTTGGCATATTTTAGGCGCGGGCAAAATAAGGGTTTTTGTAAAACCGTGATGTTTGGCCTTGGGACGGAAGTTTCCATGCTTTAGGTGGCGAACTTGGAAAGCTGAGACCTGCATATCAGATGGAAGGGTAGCCGTTGATTGTTGCAACCCTTCTTTTGGCAGCCAGCAACATGTGGTAGGCCCGGCATACCTTTAGCATATTTTAGGCGCGGCCAAAATTAGGGTTTTGGCAAAAACCATGATGTTTGGCCTTGGGACGGAAGTTGCCATGCGTTAGGTGGCGAACTTGGACGGCTGAGATCTGTATCTCAGATGGAAGGGTAGCCGTTGATTGTTGCAACCCTTCGTTTGGCCGCCAGCGGCATGTGGTAGGACCGGCCCGGCTTTGGAATATTTTAGGCGCGGCCGAAATTAGGGTTTTTGCAAAACCGTGATGTTTGGAACTGGGCCGGAAGTTTCCATGCGTTATGTGGCGAACTTAGACGGCTGAGATCTGCATGTCAGATGGAAGGGTAGCCGTTAATTGTTGCAACCCTTCGTTTGGACGCCAGCGGCATGTGGAAGGACCGGCATGGCTTTGGAATATTTTAGGCGCGGCCAAAATTAGGGTTTTTGCAAAACCGGGATGTTTGGCATTGGGCCGGAAGTTTCCATGCGTTAGGTGGCGAACTTAGACGGCTGAGATCTGCATCTCAGATGGAAGGGTAGCCGTTGATTGTTGCAACCCTTCGTTTGGAAGCCAGCGGCATGTGGTACGATCGAGATGGCTTTGGCATATTTTAGGCGCGACCAAAATTAGGGTTTTGCCAAAACCGTGATGTTTGGCCTTGGGCCGGAAGTTGTCATGCGTTAGGTGGCGAGCTTGGACGGCTGAGATTTGTATCTCAGATGGAAGGGTTGTCGTTGATTGTTGCAAACCTTCGTTTGGCAGCCAGTGACATGTGGTAGGTCCGGCATGGCTTTGGCATATTTTAGGCGCGACCAAAATTAGGGTTTTTGCAAAACCGTGATGTTTGGACTTGGGCCGGAAGTTTCCATGCGTTAGGTGGCGAACTTGGACGGCTGAGATATGCATATCATATGGAAGGGTAGCCGTTGATTGTTGCAACCCTTCTTTTGGCAGCCAGCAGCATGTGGTAGGGCCGGCATGGCTTTGGCATATTTTAGGCGCGGCCAAAATTAGGGTTTTGGCAAAAACCATGATGTTTTTCCTTGGGACGGAAGTTGCCATGCGTTAGGTGGCGAACTTGGAAGGCTGAGATTTGTATCTCAGATGGAAGGGTAGTCGTTAATTGTTGCAACCCTTCGTTTGGCCGCCATCGGCAGGTGGTAGGGCCGGCATGACTTTGGAATATTTTAAGCGCGGCCAAAATTAGGGTTTTTGCAAAACCGTGATGTTTGGCATTGGGCCGGAAGCTTCCATGCGTTAGGTGGCGAACTTAGACCGCTGAGATCTGCATCTCAGATGGAAGGGTAGCCGTTGATTGTTGCAACCCTTCGTTTGGCTGCCAGCGGCATGTGGTAGGGCCGGCATGTCTTTGGCATATTTTAGGGGCGGCCAAAATTAAGGTTTTTGCAAAACCGTGATGTTTGGCATTGGGCCGGAAGTTTCCATGCGTTAGGATGCGAACTTAGACGATTGAGATATGCATCTCAGATAGAAGGGTAGCCGTTGATTGTTGCAACCATTCGTTTGGCAGCTAGCGGCATGTGATAAGGCCGACATGGCTTTGGCATATTTTAGGCGCGGCCAAAATTAGGGTTTTGGAAAAACCGTGATGTTTGTCCTTGAGCCGGAAGTTGCCATGCGTTATGTAGCGAACTTGGACGGCTGAGATCTGCATATAAGATGGAAGGGTAGCTGTTGATTGTTGCAACCCTTCGTTTGATATCCAGTGGCATGTGGTAGGGCCGACATGACTTTGGTATATTTTAGGCACGACCAAAATTAGGGTTTTGGTAAAAACCATGATGTTTGGCCTTAGGTCGGAAGTTTCCATGTGTTAGGTGGCGAACTTGGACGACTGAGATCTGCATCTCAGATGGAAGGGTATCTGTTGATTGTTGCAACCCTTCGTTTGGCAGCCAGCGGCATGTGGTAGGGCCGGCATGGTTTGGAAAATTTTAGGCGCGGCCAAAATTAGGGTTTTGGCAAAACCGTGATGTTTGGCCTTGGGCCGGAAGTTGTCATGCGTTAGGTGGCGAACTTGGACGGCTGAGATTTGTATCTCAGATGGAAGGGTTGTCGTTAATTGTTGCAACCCTTCGTTTGGCAGCCAGCGGCATGTGGTAGGGCTGGCATGCCTTTTGCATATTTTAGGCGCGGCCAAAATTAGGGTTTTGGGAAAACCGTGATGTTTGGCCTTGGACCGGAAGTTTCCATGTGTTAGGTGGCGAACTTTGACGACTGAGATCTGTATATCAGATGGAAGGGTAGCCGTTGATTGTTGCAACCCTTCTTTTGGCAGCCAGCAGCATGTGGTAGGGACGGCATGGCTTTGTCATATTTTAGGCGCGACCAAAATTGGGTTTTGGCAAAAACCATGATGTTTGGCCTTGGGACGGAAGTTCCCATGCGTTAGGTGGCGAACTTGGACTGCTGAGATCTGTATCTCAGATGGAAGGGTAGTCGTTAATTGTTGCAACCCTTCGTTTGGCCGCCATCGGCAGGTGGTAGGGCCGGCACGGCTTTGGAATATTTTAAGCGCGGCCAAAATTAGGGTTTTTGTAAAACCGTGATGTTTTGCATTGGGCCGGAAGCTTCCATGCGTTAGGTGGCGAACTTAGACGATTGAGATATGCATCTCAGATGGAAGGGTAGCCGTTGATTGTTGCAACCATTCGTTTGGCAGCTAGCGGCATGTGATAAGGCCGACATGGCTTTGGCATATTTTAGGCGCGGCCAAAATTAGGGTTTTGGAAAAACCGTGATGTTTGTCCTTGAGCCGGAAGTTGTCATGCGTTATGTAGCGAACTTGGACGGCTGAGATCTGCATATAAGATGGAAGGGTAGCTGTTGATTGTTGCAACCCTTCGTTTGATAGCCAGTGGCATGTGGTAGGGCCGGCATATTTTAGGCACGACCAAAATTAGGGTTTTGGTAAAAACCATGATGTTTGGCCTTGGGTCGGAAGTTTCCATGTGTTAGGTGGCGAACTTGGACGGCTGAGATCTGTATCTCTGATGGAAGGGTATCTGTTGATTGTTTCAACCCTTCGTTTGGCATCCAGCGGCATGTGGTAGGGCCGACATGGTTTGGAAAATTTTAGGCGCGGCCAAAATTAGGGTTTTGGCAAAACCGTGATGTTTGGCCTTGGGCCGGAAGTTGTCATGCGTTAGGTGGCGAACTTGGACGGCTGAGATTTGTATATAAGATGGAAGGGTAGCCGTTGATTGTTGCAACCCTTCTTTTGGCAGCCAGCAGCATGTGGTAGGGACGGCATGGCTTTGTCATATTTTAGGCGCGGCCAAAATTAGGGTTTTGGCAAAAACCATGATGTTTGGCCTTGGGACAGAAGTTGCCAAGCGTTAGGTGGCGAACTTGGACGGCTGAGATCTGTATCTCAGATGGAAGGGTAGTCGTTAATTGTTGCAACCCTTCGTTTGGCCGCCATCGGCAGGTGGTAGGGCCGGCACGGTTTTGGAATATTTTAAGCGCGACCAAAATTTGGGTTTTTGTAAAACCGTGATGTTTTGCATTGGGGCGGAAGCTTCCATGCGTTAGGTGGCGAACTTAGACGGCTGAGATCTGCATCTCGGTTGGAAGGGTAGCCGTTGATTGTTGCAACCCTTCGTTTGGAAGCCAGCGGCATGTGGTAGGGCCGGCATGGCTTTGGCATATTTTCGACGCGGCCAAAATTATGGTTTTGTAAAAACCGTGATGTTTGTCCTTGGGCCGGAAGTTGTCATGCGTTAGGTGGCGAACATGGACGGCTGAGACCTGCATATCAGATAGAAGGGTAGTTGTTGATTGTTGCAACCCTTCGTTTGGCAGCCAGCAGCATGTGGTATGTCCAGCATGGCTTTGGCATATTTTAGGCGCGGCCAAAATTAGGGTTTTGGCAAAAACCATGTTGTTTGGCCTTGGGACGGAAGTTTCCATGCGTTAGGTGGCGAACTTGGACGGCTGAGATCTGTATCTCGGATGGAAGGGTAGCCGTTGATTTTTTGAACCCTTCGTTTGGCAGCCAGGAGCATGTGGTAGGGCCGGCATGGTTTAAGAAATTTTAGGCGCGGCCAAAATTAGGGTTTTGGCAAAACCGTGATGTTTTGCCTTGGGACGGAAGTTGTCATGCCTTAGGTGGCGAACTTGGACGGCTGAGATTTGTATCTCAGATGGAAGGGTAGTAGTTGATTGTTGCAACCCTTCATTTGGCATCCAGCGACATGTGGTAGGGCCGGCATGGCTTTGGAATATTTTAGGCGCGGCCAAAATTAGGGTTTTGGCAAAACCGTGATGTTTTGCCTTGGGCCGGAAGTTTCCATACGTTAGGTGGCGAACTTGGACGGATGAGATCTGCATCTCAGATGGAAGGGTCGTAGCTGATTGTTGCAACCCTTCGTTTGGCAGCCAGCGACATGTGGTAGGGCCGGCATGGCTTTGGCTTTAGGCGCGGCCAAAATTAGGGTTTTGGCAAAACCGTGATGTTTGGCCTTGGGCCGGAAGTTGCCATGCGTTAGGTGGCGAACTGGGATGACTGAGATCCGCATCTCAGTTGGAAGGGTAGTCGTTGATTGTTGCAACCCTTCGTTTGGCATCCAACGGCATGTGGTAGGGCCGGCATGGCTTTGACATATTTTAGGCGCGACCAAAATTAGGGTTTTGGCAAAACCGTTATGTTTGACATTGTGCCGGAATTCGCCATGCGTTAGGTGGCGAACTTGGACGGCTGAGATCTGCATCTCAGGTAGAAGGGTAGCCGTTGATTGTTGCAACCCTTTGTTTGGCTGCCAGCGGCATGTGGTAGGGTCGGCATGTCTTTGGCATATTTTAGGCGCGTCCAAAATTAAGGTTTTTGCAAAATCGTGATGTTTGGCATTGGACCGGAAGTTTCCATGCGTTAGGATGCGAACTTAGACGGCTGAGATATGCATCTTAGATGGAAGGGTAGCCGTTGATTGTTGCAACCCTTCGTTTGGCAGCCAGCGACATGTGATAAGGCCGACATGGTTTTGGCATATTTTAGGCGCGGCCAAAATTAGGGTTTTTGAAAAACCGTGATGTTTGTCCTTGGGCCGGAAGTTGTCATGCGTTATGTGGCGAACTTGGACGGCTGAGATCTGCATATAAGATGGAAGGGTAGCCGTTGATTGTTGCAACCCTTTCTTTGGCTGCCAGCGGCATGTGGTAGGGCCGGCATGTCTTTGGCATATTTTAGGGTTTTGGAAAAACCGTGATGTTTTGCCTTGGGCCGGAAGTTTCTATACGTTAGGTGGCGAACTTAGACGGCTGAGATCTGCATCTCAGATGGAAGGGTAGTAGTTGATTGTTGCAAACCTTCGTTTGGCAGCCAGCGGCATGTGGTAGGGCCGGCATGGCTTTGGCTTTAGGCGCGGCCAAAATTAGGGTTTTGGCAAAACCGTGTTTTTTTGCCTTGGGACGGAAGTTGCCATGCGTTAGGTGGCGAACTGGGATGACTTAGATCCGCATCTCAGATGGAAGGGTAGTCGTTGATTGTTGCAACCCTTCGTTTGGCCGCCATCGACATGTGGTAGGGCCGGCATGGCTTTGGCATATTTTAGGCGCGGCCAAAATAAGGGTTTTTGCAAAACCGTGATGTTTGGCCTTGGGTCGGAAGTTTTCATGCGTTAGGTGGCGAACTTGGACGGCTGAGACCTGCATATCAGATAGAAGGGTAGATGTTGATTGTTGCAACCCTTCTTTTGGAAGCCAGCAACATGTGGTAGGGCCGGCATGGCTTTGGTATAATTTTGGGCGCGGCCAAAATTAGGGTTTTGGCAAAAACCATGATGTTTGTCCTTGGGACGGAAGTTTCCATGCGTTAGGTGGCGAACTTGGACGGCCGAGATCTAAATCTCAGATGGAAGGGTAGCCGTTGATTGTTGCAACCCTTCGTTTGGCCGCCAGCGGCATGTGGAAGGGCCGGCATGGCTTTGGAATATTTTAGGCGCGGCCAAAATTAGGATTTTCGCAAAACCGTGATGTTTGGCATTGGGACGGAAGTTTCCATGCGTTAGGTGGAGAACTTAGACGGCTGAGATCTGCATCTCAGATGAAAGGGTAGTAGTTGATTTTTGCAACCCTTCGTTTGGCAGCCAGCGGCATGTGGTAGGGCCGGCATGGCTTTGGCTTTAGGCGCGGCCAAAATTAGGGTTTTGGCAAAACCGTGATGTTTGGCCTTGGGCCGGAAGTTTCCATGCGTTAGGTGGCGAACTGGGATGACTGAGATCCGCATCTCGGATGGAAGGGTAGTGGTTGATTGTTGCAACCCTTCGTTTGGCATCCATCGGCATGTGGTAGGGCCGGCATGGCTTTGGCATATTTTAGACGCGGGCAAAATAAGGGTTTTGGCAAAACCGTGATGTTTGGCCTTGGGACGGAAGTTTCCATGCGTTAGGTGGCGAACTTGGAAAGCTGAGACCTGCATATCAGATGGAAGGGTAGCCGTTGATTGTTGCAACCCTTCTTTCGGCAGCCAGCAGCATGTGGTAGGCCCGGCATATCTTTAGCATATTTTAGGCGCGGCCAAAATTAGGGTTTTGGCAAAAACCATGATGTTTGGCCTTGGGACAGAAGTTGCCATGCGTTAGGTGGCGAACTTGGACGGCTGAGATCTGTATCTCAGATGGAAGGGGAGCCGTTGATTGTTGCAACCCTTCGTTTGGCCGCCAGCGGCATGTGGTAGGACCGGCCCGGCTTTGGAATATTTTAGGCGCGACTGAAATTAGGGTTTTTGCAAAACCGTGATGTTTGGAACTGGGCCGGAAGTTTCCATGCGTTATGTGGCGAACTTAGACGGCTGAGATCTGCATGTCAGATGGAAGGGTAGCCGTTAATTGTTGCAACCCTTCGTTTGGACGCCAGCGGCATGTGGAAGGACCGGTATGGCTTTGGAATATTTTAGGCGCGGCCAAAATTAGGGTTTTTGCAAAACCGGGATGTTTTGCATTGGGCCGGAAGTTTCCTTGCGTTAGGTGGCGAACTTAGACGGCTGAGATCTGCATCTAAGATGGAAGGGTAGCCGTTGATTGTTGCAACCCTTCGTTTGGAAGCCAGCGGCATGTGGTACGACCGAGATGGCTTTGGCATATTTTAGGCGCGACCAAAATTAGGGTTTTGCCAAAACCGTGATGTTTGGCCTTGGGCCGGAAGTTGTCATGCGTTAGGTGGCAAGCTTGGACGGCTGAGATTTGTATCTCAGATGGAAGGGTTGTCGTTAATTGTTGCAACCCTTCGTTTGGCCGCCATCGGCAGGTGGTAGGGCCGGCATGACTTTGGAATATTTTAAGCGCGGCCAAAATTAGGGTTTTTGCAAAACCGTGATGTTTGGCATTGGGCCGGAAGATTCCATGCGTTAGGTGGCGAACTTAGACGGCTGAGATCTGCATCTCAGATGGAAGGGTAGCCGTTGATTGTTGCAACCCTTCGTTTGGCTGCCAGCGGCATGTGGTAGGGCCGGCATGTCTTTGACATATTTTAGGGGCGGCCAAAATTAAGGTTTTTGCAAAACCGTGATGTTTGGCATTGGGCCGGAAGTTTCCATGCGTTAGGATGCGAACATAGACGATTGAGATATGCATCTCAGATAGAAGGGTAGCAGTTGATTGTTGCAACCATTCGTTTGGCAGCTAGCGGCATGTGATAAGGCCGACATGGCTTTGGCATATTTTAGGCGCGGCCAAAATTAGGGTTTTGGAAAAACCGTGATGTTTGTCCTTGAGCCGGAAGTTGCCATGCGTTATGTAGCGAACTTGGACGGCTGAGATCTGCATATAAGATGGAAGGGTAGCTGTTGATTGTTGCAACCCTTCGTTTGATATCCAGTGGCATGTCGTAGGGCCGGCATGACTTTGGTATATTTTAGGCACGACCAAAATTAGGGTTTTGGTAAAAACCATGATGTTTGGCCTTGGGTCGGAAGTTTCCATGTGTTAGGTGGCGAACTTGGACGGCTGAGATCTGCATCTCAGATGGAAGGGTATCTGTTGATTGTTGCAACCCTTCGTTTGGCAGCCAGCGGCATGTGGTAGGGCCGGCATGGTTTGGAAAATTTTAGGCGCGGCCAAAATTAGGGTTTTGGCAAAACCGTGATGTTTGGCCTTGGGCCGGAAGTTGTCATGCGTTAGGTGGCGAACTTGGACGGCTGAGATTTGTATCTCAGATGGAAGGGTTGTCGTTAATTGTTGCCACCCTTCGTTTGGCAGCCAGCGGCATGTGGTAGGGACGGCATGCCTTTTGCATATTTTAGGCGCGGCCAAAATTAGGGTTTTGGGAAAACCGTGATGTTTGGCCTTGGACCAGAAGTTTCCATGTGTTAGGTGGCGAACTTTGACGACTGAGATCTGTATATCAGATGGAAGGGTAGACGTTATTGTTGCAACCCTTCTTTTGGCAGCCAGCAGATGATGAGTGCCAAATATTGTATATATTTATCCCTTTTTGTTGGCATTTAACTCATCTTTTATGCATTAATTCTACATTTTATCCCATATTCTGTATTTTCATTGTTTTCAAGAATGAATATTTTTATTAATTAATTTTGCATTTTTAGGTAATAAATAAAGTCTGGATGACTTGCGGAGCAAAAAGAGCAGAAAAGTAGTGAAAAGCCGGGAGAAATTACGCAAGGAAGCCGCAAAGAATGGAGTGCACGTCCAAAAAGATGGAAATGGGCTCAAGAAGAAGAAAGTTGTTCTTAAAGAAGAAGTGGGCTCAAGGTTTTCCAAGCCCAAACTCATTTCCCAAACCCATATTCTATACCCAAAAGCCTAAAACCCAAATCCATACCCGCTTGCGTCTTCAGCCGTCAGATCAGTTCTCAGAAGCATCCGACGGTCGCTCCCTTGCTGTGCATCGAAGTTTGATATCTCCGCCTTACACTACAGTACCTAACTCCATCAAGTACCGTTCGTTTCGTTGTATCTCTGCATCCTACGGTCGCTCATCGCCTGCCTCCGCATCGCCGTCAGATCCACCTACCATCTTCCCATCCATCGGTCCAGCTTCGCGAAACATCAAAATCCTCTACACCTGCTCAACACCCTAGTACCTAATACCTATACCCATCGCCAAACACACCCTTCCTCAAACCCCATCGACACCATCTTCCCCCCCCCCCCCCCTCTCTGCAACAGTACCACCATGTCCGTCCCATCACCACCATCTTCTCCCCAAATCACTCCACCATCTACGCCACCAAACCAACCCTAAACCTAAGCCATCATCACCATCACGTGCTATATCTTTATCAACCACTAATTTCTCCAATTTCTCATCTCTCTGCTCACTGAAACCCTAGGTGAGAAATTGGGGATATAAGTGATGTTAAAGCAACAATTGGAGCATGAGAGGAACGAGAAGAAGTAATTGGAGAGTGGGTCGACGAGATGGAGTGAGTATCTCATCAAAATTAGGTAAACCAAATTTACCTGATTTTCTGTTTTTGGGGAAAAGGGGCTGTGAACCCTAAACTGATAATTGGGGGGTATAAATTGGTATTATGTGGTGTGTGTGAAGAACACTGTGTATCTCTCTGGACTAGCCAGGAGAGAATTAGAACAATTTTAATTTTGCAATTCCAATTTCTGATTTTTGCATCACTGTTGACAGTTGAAATTTGCATATGTTTTTAGTTATCTTAAATGTTGCTAATTGTGTCTAAATTATCACATATGATGAATGTTATTGCTTTATCCATGGTTAGCATGAGCTAAACAGCATCAGGCCAAGGCTCAGCTGAAGCCTTGTGCACTGTCAAGTGACTAGAAGCTAGGATAGTTACTTCCATGCCCTGTTTTGCTTGAGCAAATGGGAGATACCAATGCTCATAACGCCTGTGATTGGCTGTGCTGTCAAAAGACAGCCAATGCTAGGGGAAAACTATTGAGCAATTTAGTATTCTTCTATTTCTAGATGTATGCATAGGATCAAACTCAACCTAGAAACATGTTATTTGATTAGGACACAAGGTGGATCCTAAGCCTTGGCTTAACCACCAATCCCTTTGCAGTCACCTCTATTCAGTTCTATTTTGCTTCCTGATCAGTTATTCTCCTTGCCTGTTTTTCTTGTTTAAATTCCTGCAATTTGTAGCTGTTGTGCACTGAAATCAGTGCATAATCCTCACCTTTCCCTTGGCTTATAGCCTTGGTTCCCTGCTATTGTTATTCTGCTGTGCTGCTTTGTTGTGTAACTGTTTTAGTTCTTCGAATCTGCCACATTACCTTGCTTTGATCACTTCCATAGTGCCCTGTCTTGATTGCTAGCTTAGGAAACTCTCTAGTTTGCTCCCACTCCCTGTGGACTTTCCCCTGCTTACCTTCTATATCATAACTTGGCCTTGTATACTTGCAAGCTTCTGTGTGTCTTTGCCTGTCACACCAAGTTTTTGGCGCCGCTGCCGGGGAGTGGTACTGCCATCTGCTGTTACCTGAGCTGCTGCTGCAAAGCCTGCTGCTGCTGTTGCCTTCTCTGCCAAGCTGTGCTGTTGCTGTTGCTGCTGAGCTGCTGCTGCTGCTGTTGCTGCTGCCAAGCCAAAGTCTGTTGCTGCTGCTGTTGCTGCTGCCAAGCTGCTGCTGCTGCTGTTGCTGCCAAGCCTGCTGCCAAGCCAACTGGGCTGCCAACTGAAGCTGTCAACTGGGCTTGTGCACCCTCTGCTGCTGGGCTCTGATCCAACCTTTGTTGCTGGGCTTGAACCAACTGAGCTGGGCTTAGTAACTTCATTCTCTGCTGGGCTTCGCTGCAAATTCTGCTGGGCTTGTGTTGCTGAGTCACTTCAATTGCTGCTGGGCTTGAGCGTGAGCTTAGGACGATCCTAAAGCCCAACTGGGCTGTGCAACTAAAAGGGGACTAAAAAGCCTATTTTTTGGGCTTCCCTCCAAAACCAAGTAAGCCTAACCCATGAGTTAACCCACTTGGGCCTCATTAAATTCAAATTCGGGCTTGTAATAATTAATTTAATTATTTATTTGGGATTGTTAATAATTTTTATTATTTTCTTTTTCTTTTTTATATTGGGACTGTAATTATTTATTTTTTTTGTTTTCTTGTTTTTTTTATTTTTTTCTTTTATTTTTCTTTTTTTCTTTTATGGGCTTGTCTTAATTATTATCATTGTTTTTATTTTCTTTATGAGTTGTGCTAATTTATGCCTAGGTTTAGTTCAAAAAAAAAAAAAAAATTTTTTTTTCCAAAGCCCAATTTTAAACCAAAACCAAAATCCCTTGTTAGTCCAACACCCATTCAAAACCAAATCTTCATAACCCTTGTGGCCAAATTGTTTCCGATTGCTCTGTCTGACCAACATGTTAGTTAAGGTACCTACTAGGACATGATTGTGACCTACAGAGACCAGACAAACAGACTTGTTAGAATTACCCAGACGAACCTATCGAAATTCTAAGTTCTGAGGGAGACAGTCCAGATCAACCAAACAATGGGAGAACCCCGTACCCTCAAGGATTATGTACCCAACTAGAGCCAGTCAACCTTCTTGTATTGTGCTAAACCCGAGGCTAATGGCCATTATGAGCTGAAATCAGCACAATACAGATGCTTCCTATTTTTAGAGGTGTTGAGAATGAAAACCCGTACCACCACGTGAGAGAATTCGAGGAAATTTGTGGAACTCTGCGTTTCACTCAAATGTCCGACGAAACCCTGAAGTTAAGGCTTTTTCCTTTCTCCCCTGAAAGATAAGGCAAAGGCCTGGCTCTATGCTTTACAGCCTCAATCCATCATGACATGGGATGACCTCATAAAGGAATTTTCAAAAGTTTTTCCCGAACCACAGACTGCGACATTCGTCAAAGTCTGAATAGCTTTGTGCAATTAGAAGGTGAGACCTTAGCTAGTACTTGGAGAGAATCAATGAATTATTGCTCCAATGTCTCCATCATGGTTTTGAAAAATGGAGACTTGTGCAAATTTTGTATGAAGGTCTAGATGTGTCCACCCGAACAACGGTTGAGTCGATGTGTAATGGTCTATTCGTAGATAAAACTGCTGACGCGTCTTGGGACTTCTTGATTGAAGTAGCTGAAAAGACGCAACAGTGGGAATCCATCCGTGAAACCAGAAAGACTACATCCGAAGCAAAGGCTTTTAGGATTGAAGCGGATTTTGAGGGAAGAGCAAACATGGCATCAATAGTTAGGAGATTAGAAGAGTTAGAACTACATAAAAATTCAAAACCTTCCACCACTACTCTCCGAGAACATGTCGCTTCGTCTGTTTGTGCTGCTTGTAACGACCCCAACCATCAATTCCAAAATTGTCCAGATTTGCTTGCAGTCCAGGAATCTAGGCTTGAACAGGCACATGCCATGTTTCAAAAACCAGAGCATAACCCTTATTCACAGACCTACAATCCAGGATGGAGAAACCACCCTAACTTTTCATGGTCAAAAGGACCCACTCAAGGAGGACCATCTCAACCCAATCAGAGCTATCAAAACAATCAGGGATATCAGAACAATCAAGGTTATCAACACCCGAGAAACCCTCAACAACAATCAAACTCTCAACAACAATCATATCCTCAACACAATACCGACAAGAGATTATCCACCCTAGAGGAAATGTTCCAGAGTTTGATGCAAAGTCAGAAAAATCTAGATCAAAAGATGGATCAAATGTGTGAGAGAGAAAAGGGTAAACTTCCGAGCCAACCCCAACAAAATCCAAAGAGGATATTTCAAACAGGCACAACATCCTGCACTGAAACCTCACCTGATCAAATCCATGCCATTACCACCCTCCGAAGTGGTAAAGTCATCGAGAACAACGTGGGCGAACCTAATGAATCTGATACAAATTCCACGCTGTCTCCACAACCCCAGAAAACCAAAGAACTGAGCAAGTTGGAAAATCTGACAATTCTACTGCTGTGAATGTCCCTTTGCCAACTCATCTCCTGTTGCCCCATTTCCTCAAAGATTGATCTATCAACAGAAAAGTACCCATTACAATGAGATGTTAGATCTGTTCAAGAGAGTCAACATCAACATTCCTTTTCTTGAAGCAATCAAGCAAATCCCTGCTTATGCCAAATTCCTCAAAGACTTGTGTACTCAAAAGCGCAAGCTCAATGTGCAAAAACGTGCTTTCTTAGCTGAGCAGGTAGTTCCATCATTCTGAACAAAACTCCACCCAAGTTTAGGGATCCAGGATGTCCAACAATTTCTTGCACTATAGGAGAACACACGGTCAATAAAGCGTTATTAGACCTAGGTGCAAGTGTTAACCTACTGCCATATTCTGTTTATGAGCAGTTAGGTCTTGGGGAGTTGAAACCAACATCTATCACTCTACAACTGGCAGACCGATCTGTCAAGATTCCTCGTGGAGTGGTCGAAGACGTTTTGATCAAGGTTGACAAATTCTATTTTCCCGTAGACTTCATTGTCTTAGACACTCAACCTGTACAAAACCCAGACTGTCACATTCCTGTCATCTTAGGACGTCCTTTCTTGGCTACGTCCAACGCGATCATCAATGTCGGAATGGAGTGTTAAAACTGTCTTTTGGTAACATGACGGTAGAATTGAATGTGTTCGATATTAGTCAACAACCTGTGAATCTTGATGATGATGATGTGCATGAAGTTAATATGATGAAGGATTAATGCAAGATTCGTTGACTAACATTCTATCCGTCGACCCCTTTCAAGCATGTATGGAGAACTTTAACCCAGATTCCTATGATGATGCATACTGTAGTGACGTCCTATCTCTGCTCGAATCTGTACCTCAAATGGACGTCACTGAAAGGAAATATGAAGTGGAACCACCCCTACTCTCTGATTCCAAGCTTATTCCATCCATTGTTGAGCCACCCAAGCTTGAATTGAAAACATTGCCTAGTACGTTGAAGTACGCATTCCTAGGTTCTTCTGATACTTTACCTGTCATTATTTCATCATGTTTAGACACGGAACAGGAAAGTAAGCTTTTAGAAGTACTTAAGGAACACAAAGAGGCCTTAGGATGGACCATCTCAGATCTCAAAGGAATTAGTCCCACCATTTGCATGCACCACATTAACCTTGAAGAGAATGCCAAACCATCGAGGGAAATGCAAAGGAGACTTAATCCTAACATGAGAGATGTAGTCAAAGGAGAGATCCTGAAACTACTTGATGCGGGTATCATATACCCAATTCCCGATAGCAAATGGGTTAGTCCCATTCAAGTTGTGCCTAAGAAGTCAGGCATTACTGTAGTTCAGAACGACAAGAATGAATTAGTCCCTACTCGTACAACCACAGGATGGCGAGTATGCATCGACTACAGGAAGTTGAACACAGTAACAAGGAAGGATCACTTCCCGCTACCTTTCATTGACCAAATGCTAGAACGTGTGTCTGGACACAGTCACTACTGTTTTCTAGATGGCTTTTCCGGTTATAACCAAATTCACATTGCTCCAAAGATCAGGAAAAAACTACATTCACGTGTCCATTTGGGACGTTTGCTTATAGACGTATGCCCTTCGGGTTGTGTAATGCACCTGCTACTTTTCAGCGTTGCATGATGAGCATTTTTTCTGACATGATAGATAGTTTTCTCGAGATCTTTATGGATGATTTCTCTGTTTTTGGTTCCTCGTTTGACGAATGTTTGAAGCATCTTGCCCTCGTGATATCCAGATGTAAAGAAAAGAACCTTGTTCTAAATTGGGAAAAATGCCATTTTATGGTGAATTCAGGAATAGTTCTAGGACACATCATCTCAGAAAAAGGAATTGAAGTGGATAAAGCTAAAGTTGACCTCATTCAACATCTACCACAACCTTGCTCTGTGAAGGAGATCAGATCATTTCTAGGTCATGCTGGTTTTTACCGGCGATTCATCAAAGATTTCAGCAAAATCTCCAGACCTCTGTGCAGTCTTCTCTCCAAAGATGTTGCCTTCAATTTCGATGCTGCTTGTGTGAAGGCATGGGAGGAATTAAAAACCCTTCTCACCACCGCTCCTATAGTCCGACCACCCGATTGGAAGCTTCCGTTCGAACTTATGTGTGATGCCTCTGATTATGCTGTTGGTGCTGTTTTAGGACAGCGAGTTGATAGACTACCATATGTGATATACTATGCTAGCAAAACCCTTAATGATGCCCAACTCAATTATTCAACTACCGAGAAGGAATTGCTTGCCGTCGTTTTCGCATTAGACAAGTTTAGATCTTATCTGATAGGGTCTAAGATCATCATATACACAGACCATGCGGCTTTGAAGTATCTTCTTTCCAAGAAGGATGCTAAAGCTCGCCTTATTCGATGGATACTCTTATTACAGGAATTCGATCTCGAAATCCGTGATAAGAAAGGTTGTGAGAATGTGGTTGCTGATCATTTGTCTAGATTAACTTTAGAGTCTATTGATGAATGTGAGCTGATTAGAGAATCATTCCCAGATGAACAGCTGATGTCTATCTCAGACCTTCCTTGGTTTGCTGATATTGTTAACTACCCTCGCTACAGGTAGGATGCCCTCACGTTGGTCGAGACAAGACCGCTCTAAATTCCTGGCTGAAGTCAAACATTTCCTTTGGGATGACCCATATTTGTTTAAGTACTGCCCAGACCAAATCATTAGGAGATGTGTCCCCAACACTGAACAGAAAGATGTGATATCTTTCTGTCATGACCAAGCATGTGGAGGCCATTTCAGTGCCAAGAAAACCGCTGCAAAGATCTTGCAGTGTGGATTCTATTGGCCATCATTGTTCAAGGATTGCCATGATTATTGTGTTGCTTGTGAACGCTGTCAAAAGCTAGGAAGCATTTCGAGGAGAAACATGATGCCATTGAACCCCATTTTGATTGTGGAGATTTTTGATGTTTGGGGGATAGACTTCATGGGTCCATTTCCCATGTCTGACAGCAAGTTGTACATCCTAGTCGCAGTTGATTACGTTTCTAAGTGGGTAGAAGCCATAGCAACCAGAACAAATGACCACAAGGTGGTACTTTCATTTCTAAAGGAAACATATTTGCACGTTTTGGTACCCCTAGAGCTATCATCAGTGACGGCGGTTCACATTTTCGTAACAAGTACTTTGAGTCTTTAGTACGCAAGTATGGCATAACTCACAAGGTTGCTACTCCGTACCACCCTCAGACTAGTGGACAAGTGGAAGTGTCTAATAGGGAAATTAAGCACATTCTGGAGAAGACGGTCAACCCGTCCAGGAAAGATTGGTCATTGAGATTGAATGATGCTTTGTGGGCCTATAGAACAGCTTATAAGACACCAATTGGCATGTCCCCCTATCGTCTAGTGTATGGAAAGCCGTGCCATCTACCTGTGGAATTAGAACATCGTGCCTACTGGGCAATCAAAGAGCTGAACTTTCTCTGGACGAAGCTGGAATTCAAAGGAAACTTCAACTCAACGAGTTGGAAGAATTGAGAAATGAGGCTTATGACAGTGCCAAGGTATAAGCAGAAGATGAAGATGTTTCATGACAAGCGTATTCTGCAAATCCTTCACTCCTGGTCAGAAAGTCTTGCTGTATGACTCCCGATTACATCTTTTTCCAGGAAAACTGCGTTCCAGATGGAAGGGTCCGTACCTAGTACGCACAGTTTTTCCTCATGGAGCTGTAGAGCTGGAGGATGTCTCCAACAAGAACGTTTTCAAAGTCAACGGGCAGAGATTAAAGCCATTCCTTGAGCCATTTCCACCCGACATTGAAACAACCAACCTGGAGGACCCAGTCTATGTGGACTAAACTGGTCCACTCTTTCCCTAAATAACCAAAAAGTTTTCCAAATCTTTCCCTAAAAACCAAAATTTTCGTTTTCCCATCAAAACCAAATGTTTCACAACAAAACCAAATTTTTTCCAAAAAGTCCAATCCCATTAAAAACCAAATTTTCTTGTAGATAATGTGTTAGTTAAATTTCCTTTTGTGTATATTTTGTGCTCATCCATTGTGACTCCTAATATGATGGATTTTTGCCTTGAATAACGGAGTTTTAATCGAGCTGCGCCGTACAATCGGGTATTCTCTCTCCTTTTTCTACTCAGCATGTTCCTCTTCATATATTGTTTTATATTCTTTCCATATTTTGAAACATTGAGGACAATGTTTAGTTTAGGTTTGGGGGTATAGAGTAGATACCATGATAATTTGCCATAATTGAAAACGAACTCCTTCTTCTTTTTGAAAAAAAAAAAAAAAAAAAAAAAATTGAAAAATTCAAAAAAAAAAAAAAAATTAAAAAAATAAAAAATGGGAGCTCATTTACCTTGAAATGTTGACTCTTGTGCAAATATGTATTATTAGGAGTCTTAGTCTAGATATTTAGGCACCCTGATTCTAGCACAATTCACATAGTGATAAGAAATTTGCACGCGCACGATCTACCAATACATGTATGGCCTCGATCTTCAAGGTGTTTGATAGGAAGTTACGATTGCCAATCACTTTAGAATACTGAACGAAACTTGACTAGCTTGTTCTTTGGTTGGTTGGGATAGAAGGTGGAGGTTACATTAAGAAAGACAACCATCGAATTTAACTGGGTGCATCAAAAAGGGCTACCTCTTGCAAAGTGTCATGTAATTTTTGTTTCCTTTTGTATATGTATCAAAAGTGTTTCCTTCAAAAAAAAAAAAAAAAAAATGTATATATTCAAAAAAAAAAAAAAAAAAAAATATCAGAAAAATACAAAAAATCAAGTATTTATCAATTCCATCATCTCTTGTTCCAAAAATAAAAGAGAATAGTCAATGTAAATAAGAGTCATGTAAAGTCATTTTGTTGTTTTTGTAATAAGCAAGGAGGGTGTATGCCATTGATGTACAACGCGAGTAATTGTGAAATACCTCCAACTCATTCACAATTCTCGTAAAGTCCGGACAGCTAGCTAGATTTCGACCTCAGTTCTTAGCCTGAGAAACTATCTCTTGGTGATTAGTAGTCATAACTTCAGATCTTTCTTTACACATGTGTAGATACACTTTACACTCTTATCACATGTCTTTTTTTTGTCAGTGCTAGGATTGTGCCTTCGATAGCTAGATTGACATCTCCATTTTGCTGTGAGCTTAAACTGTTTTGCACATGTCACATTTGATGGAATCTGAGCTTATATTTTGACCTAGAACTTTGTAGGTACGTTCTAAGCAAACCTTCACGAGACTTCAACTCGTCCACTAGGGACACTTAGTGGTTTAAAAGGCTTAGTGCATACGCTAAATGCATTCGAGAGACCAGCGACAGTGGTATAGTTAGGATTTCCTTAGTTTTGTTTTACTTGAGGACAAGTAAAATTCAGGTTTGGGGGTATTTGATGAGTGCCAAATATGTATATATTTATCCCTTTTTGTTGGCATTTAACTCATCTTTTATGCATTAATTCTACATTTTATCCCATATTCTGTATTTTCATTGTTTTCAAGAATAAATATTTTTTTACTTAATTTTGCATTTTTAGGTAATAAATAAAGTTGGATGAGTTGCGGAGCAAAAAGAGCAGAAAAGTGGTGAAAAGCCGGGAGAATTACGCAAGGAAGCCGCAAAGAATGGAGCGCACGTCCAAAAAGCTGGAAATGGGCTCAAGAAGAAGAAAGTTGTTCTTAAAGAAGAAGTGGGCTCAAGGTTTTCCAAGCCCAAACTCATTTCCCAAACCCATATTCTATACCCAAAAGCCTAAAACCCAAATCCATACCCGCTTGCGTCTTCAGCCGTCAGATCAGTTCTCAGAAGCATCCGACGGTCGCTCCCTTGCTGTGCATCGAAGTTTGATATCTCCGCCTTACACTACAGTACCTAACTCCATCAAGTACCGTTCGTTTCGTTGTATCTCTTCATCCGACGGTCGCTCATCGCCTGCCTCCGCATCGCCGTCAGATCCACCTACCATCTTCCCATCCATCGGTCCAGCTTCGCGAAACATCAAAATCCTCTACACCTGCTCAACACCCTAGTACCTAATACCTATACCCATCGCCAAACACACCCTTCCTCAAACCCCATCGACACCATCTTCCCCCCCCCTCTCTCTGCAACAGTACCACCATGTCCGTCTCCATCACCACCATCTTCTCCCCAAATCACTCCACCATCTACGCCACCAAACCAACCCTAAACCTAAGCCCATCATCACCATCACGTGCTATCTCTTTATCAACCACTAATTTCTCCAATTTCTCATCTCTCTGCTCACTGAAACCCTAGGTGAGAAATTGGGGATATAAGTGATGTTAAAGCAACAATTGGAGCATGAGAGGAACGAGAAGAAGTAATTGGAGAGTGGGTCGACGATATGGAGCGAGTATCTCATCAAAATTAGGTAAACCAAATTTACCTGATTTTCTGTTTTTGGGGAAAAGGGGCTGTGAACCCTAAACTGATAATTGGGGGGTATAAATTGGTATTATGTGGTGTGTGTGAAGAACACTGTGTATCTCTCTGGACTAGCCAGGAGAGAATTAGAACAATTTTAATTTTGCAATTCCAATTTCTGATTTTTGCATCACTGTTGACAGTTGAAAGTTGCATATGTTTTTAGTTATCTTAAATGTTGCTAATTGTATCTAAATTATCACATATGATGAATGTTATTGCTTTATCCATGGTTAGCATGAGCTAAACAGCATCAGGCCAAGGCTCAGCTGAAGCCTTGTGCACTGTCAAGTGACTAGAAGCTAGGATAGTTACTTCCATGCCCTGTTTTGCTTGAGCAAATGGGAGATACCAATGCTCATAGCGCCTGTGATTGGCTGTGCTGTCAAAAGACAGCCAATGCTAGGGGCAAACTATTGAGCAATTTAGTATTTTTCTATTTCTAGATGTATGCATAGGATCAAACTCAACCTAGAAACATGTTATTTGATTAGGACACAAGGTGGATCCTAAGCCTTGGCTTAACCACCAATCCCTTTGCAGTCACCTCTATTCAGTTTTATTTTGCTTCCTGATCAGTTATTCTCCTTGCCTGTTTTTCTTGTTTAAATTCCTGCAATTTGTAGCTGTTGTGCACTGAAATCAGTGCACAATCCTCACCTTGCCCTTGGCTTATAGCCTTGGTTCCCTGCTATTGTTATTCTGCTGTGCTGCTTTGTTGTGTAACTGTTTTAGTTCTTCGAATCTGCCACATTACCTTGCTTTGCTCACTGCCATAGTGCCCTGTCTTGATTGCTAGCTTAGGAAACTCTCTAGTTTTCTCCCACTCCCTGTGGACTTTCCCCTGCTTACCTTCTATATCATAACTTGGCCTTGTATACTCGCAAGCTTCTGTGTGTCTTTGCCTGTCACACCAGCAGCATGTGGTAGGGACGGCATGGCTTTGTCATATTTTAGGCGCGACCAAAATTGGGTTTTGGCAAAAACCATGATGTTTGGCCTTGGGACGAAAGTTGCCATGCGTTAGGTGGCGAACTTGGACGGCTGAGATCTGTATCTCAGATGGAAGGGTTGTCGTTGATTGTTGCAAACCTTCGTTTGGCAGCCAGCGACATGTGGTAGGTCCGGCATGGATTTGGCATATTTTAGGCGCGGCCAAAATTAGGGTTTTTGCAAAACCGTGATGTTTGGCCTTGGGCCGGAAGTTTCCATGCGTTAGGTGGCGAACTTGGACGGCTGAGATATGCATATCATATGGAAGGGTAGCCGTTGATTGTTGCAACCCTTCTTTTGGCAGCCAGCAACATGTGGTAGGGCCGGCATGGCTTTGGCATATTTTAGGCGCGGCCAAAATTAGGGTTTTGGCAAAAACCATGATGTTTTTCCTTGGGACGGAAGTTTCCATGCGTTAGGTGGCGAACTTGGAAGGCTGAGATTTGTATCTCAGATGGAAGGGTAGTCGTTAATTGTTGCAACCCTTAGTTTGGCCGCCATCGGCAGGTGGTAGGGCCGGCATGACTTTGGAATATTTTAAGCGCGGCCAAAATTAGGGTTTTTGCAAAACCGTGATGTTTGGCATTGGGCCGGAAGTTTCCATGCGTTAGGATGCGAACTTAGACGATTGAGATATGCATCTCAGATAGAAGGGTAGCTGTTGATTGTTGCAACCATTCGTTTGGCAGCTAGCGGCATGTGATAAGGCCGACATGGGTTTGGCATATTTTAGGCGCGGCCAAAATTAGGGTTTTGGAAAAACCGTGATGTTTGTCCTTGAGCCGGAAGTTGCCATGCGTTATGTAGCGAACTTGGACGGCTGAGATCTGCATATAAGATGGAAGGGTAGCTGTTGATTGTTGCAACCCTTCGTTTGATATCAAGTGGCATGTGGTAGGGCCGGCATGACTTTGGTATATTTTAGGCACGACCAAAATTAGGGTTTTGGTAAAAACCATGATGTTTGGCCTTGGGTCGGAAGTTTCCATGTGTTAGGTGGCGAACTTGGACGGCTGAGATCTGCATCTCAGATAGAAGGGTATCTGTTGATTGTTGCAACCCTTCGTTTGGCAGCCAGCGGCATGTGGTAGGGCCGGCATGGTTTGGAAAATTTTAGGCGCGGCCAAAATTAGGGTTTTGGCAAAATCGTGATGTTTGGCCTTGGGCCGGAAGTTGTCATGCGTTAGGTGGCGAACTTGGACGGCTGAGATTTGTATCTCAGATGGAAGGGTTGTCGTTAATTGTTGCAACCCTTCGTTTGGCAGCCAGCGGCATGTGGTAGGGCCGGCATGGCTTTGGCATATTTTAGGCGCGGCCAAAATTAGGGTTTTGGCAAAAACCATGATGTTTTTCCTTGGGACGGAAGTTTCCATGCGTTAGGTGGCGAACTTGGAAGGCTGAGATTTGTATCTCAGATGGAAGGGTAGTCGTTAATTGTTGCAACCCTTAGTTTGGCCGCCATCGGCAGGTGGTAGGGCCGGCATGACTTTGGAATATTTTAAGCGCGGCCAAAATTAGGGTTTTTGCAAAACCGTGATGTTTGGCATTGGGCCGGAAGTTTCCATGCGTTAGGATGCGAACTTAGACGATTGAGATATGCATCTCAGATAGAAGGGTAGCTGTTGATTGTTGCAACCATTCGTTTGGCAGCTAGCGGCATGTGATAAGGCCGACATGGGTTTGGCATATTTTAGGCGCGGCCAAAATTAGGGTTTTGGAAAAACCGTGATGTTTGTCCTTGAGCCGGAAGTTGCCATGCGTTATGTAGCGAACTTGGACGGCTGAGATCTGCATATAAGATGGAAGGGTAGCTGTTGATTGTTGCAACCCTTCGTTTGATATCAAGTGGCATGTGGTAGGGCCGGCATGACTTTGGTATATTTTAGGCACGACCAAAATTAGGGTTTTGGTAAAAACCATGATGTTTGGCCTTGGGTCGGAAGTTTCCATGTGTTAGGTGGCGAACTTGGACGGCTGAGATCTGCATCTCAGATAGAAGGGTATCTGTTGATTGTTGCAACCCTTCGTTTGGCAGCCAGCGGCATGTGGTAGGGCCGGCATGGTTTGGAAAATTTTAGGCGCGGCCAAAATTAGGGTTTTGGCAAAATCGTGATGTTTGGCCTTGGGCCGGAAGTTGTCATGCGTTAGGTGGCGAACTTGGACGGCTGAGATTTGTATCTCAGATGGAAGGGTTGTCGTTAATTGTTGCAACCCTTCGTTTGGCAGCCAGCGGCATGTGGTAGGGCCGGCATGGCTTTGGCATATTTTAGGCGCGGCCAAAATTAGGGTTTTGGCAAAAACCATGATGTTTTTCCTTGGGACGGAAGTTTCCATGCGTTAGGTGGCGAACTTGGAAGGCTGAGATTTGTATCTCAGATGGAAGGGTAGTCGTTAATTGTTGCAACCCTTAGTTTGGCCGCCATCGGCAGGTGGTAGGGCCGGCATGACTTTGGAATATTTTAAGCGCGGCCAAAATTAGGGTTTTTGCAAAACCGTGATGTTTGGCATTGGGCCGGAAGTTTCCATGCGTTAGGATGCGAACTTAGACGATTGAGATATGCATCTCAGATAGAAGGGTAGCTGTTGATTGTTGCAACCCTTCGTTTGGCCGCCATCGGCAGGTGGTAGGGCCGGCACGGCTTTGGAATATTTTAAGCGCGGCCAAATTAGGGTTTTTGTAAAACCGTGATGTTTTGCATTGGGCCGGAAGCTTCCATGCGTTAGGTGGCGAACTTAGACGATTGAGATATGCATCTCAGATGGAAGGGTAGCCGTTGATTGTTGCAACCATTCGTTTGGCAGCTAGCGGCATGATAAGGCCGACATGGTTTGGCATATTTTAGGCGCGGCCAAAATTAGGGTTTTGGAAAAACCGTGATGTTTGTCCTTGAGCCGGAAGTTGTCATGCGTTATGTAGCGAACTTGGACGGCTGAGATCTGCATATAAGATGGAAGGGTAGCTGTTGATTGTTGCAACCCTTCGTTTGATAGCCAGTGGCATGTGGTAGGGCCGGCATGACTTTGGCATATTTTAGGCACGACCAAAATTAGGGTTTTGGTAAAAACCATGATGTTTGGCCTTGGGTCGGAAGTTTCCATGTGTTAGGTGGCGAACTTGGACGGCTGAGATCTGCATCTCAGATGGAAGGGTATCTGTTGATTGTTTCAACCTTTCGTTTGGCAGCCAGCGGCATGTGGTAGGGCCGACATGGTTTGGAAAATTTTAGGCGCGGCCAAAATTAGGGTTTTGGCAAAACCGTGATGTTTGGCCTTGGGCCGGAAGTTTCCATGTGTTAGGTGGCGAACTTTGACGACTGAGATCTGTATATCAGATGGAAGGGTAGCCGTTGATTGTTGCAACCCTTCTTTTGGCAGCCAGCAGCATGTGGTAGGGACGGCATGGCTTTGTCATATTTTAGGCGCGACCAAAATTGGGTTTTGGCAAAAACCATGATGTTTGGCCTTGGGACGGAAGTTGCCATGCGTTAGGTGGCAAACTTAGACGGCTGAGATCTGCATCTCGGATGGAAGGGTAGCCGTTGATTTTTTGAACCCTTCGTTTGGCAGCTAGCGGCATGTGGTAGGGCCGGCATGGTTTAAGAAATTTTAGGCGCGGCCAAAATTAGGGTTTTGGCAAAACCGTGATGTTTTTCCTTGGGACGGAAGTTGTCATGCCTTAGGTGGCGAACTTGGACGGCTGAGATTTGTATCTCAGATGGAAGGGTAGTAGCTGATTGTTGCAACCCTTCGTTTGCCAGCCAGCGACATGTGGTAGGGCCGGCATGGCTTTGGAATATTTTAGGCGCGGCCAAAATTAGGGTTTTGGCAAAACCGTGATGTTTTGCCTTGGGCCGGAAGTTTCCATACGTTAGGTGGCGAACTTGGACGGCTGAGATCTGCATCTCAGATGGAAGGGTCGTAGCTGATTGTTGCAACCCTTCGTTTGGCAGCCAGCGACATGTGGTAGGGCCGGCATGGCTTTGGCTTTAGGCGCGGCCAAAATTAGGGTTTTGGCAAAACCGTGATGTTTGGCCTTGGGCCGGAAGTTGCCATGCGTTAGGTGGCGAACTGGGATGACTGAGATCCGCATCTCAGATGGAAGGGTAGTCGTTGATTGTTGCAACCCTTCGTTTGGCATCCAACGGCATGTGGTAGGGCCGGCATGGCTTTGACATATTTTAGGCGCGACCAAATTTAGGGTTTTGGCAAAACCGTTATGTTTGGCCTTGTGCCGGAATTCGCCATGCGTTAGGTGGCGAACTTGGACGGCTGAGATCTGCATCTCAGATAGAAGGGTATCCGTTGATTGTTGCAACCCTTTGTTTGGCTGCCAGCGGCATGTGGTAGGGCCGGCATGTCTTTGGCATATTTTAGGCGCGTCCAAAATTAAGGTTTTTGCAAAATCGTGATGTTTGGCATTGGACCGGAAGTTTCCATGTGTTAGGTGGCGAACTTGGACGGCTGAGATCTGCATCTCAGATGGAAGGGTATCTGTTGATTGTTTCAACCCTTCTTTTGGCAGCCAGCAACATGTGGTAGGGACGGCATGGCTTTGTCATATTTTAGGCGCGGCCAAAATTAGGGTTTTGGCAAAAACCATGATGTTTGGCCTTGGGATGGAAGTTGCCATGCGTTAGGTGGTGAACTTGGACGGCTGAGATCTGTATCTCAGATGGAAGGGTAGTCGTTAATTTTTGCAACCCTTCGTTTGGCCGCCATCGGCAGGTGGTAGGGCCGTCACGGCTTTGGAATATTTTAAGCGCGACCAAAATTTGGGTTTTTGTAAAACCGTGATGTTTTGCATTGGGGCGGAAGCTTCCATGCGTTAGGTGGCGAACTTAGACGGCTGAGATCTGCATCTCGGATGGAAGGGTAGCCGTTGATTGTTGCAACCCTTCGTTTGGAAGCCAGCGGCATGTGGTAGGGCCGGCATGGCTTTGGCATATTTTCGACGCGGCCAAAATTATGGTTTTGTAAAAACCGTGATGTTTGTCCTTGGGCCGGAAGTTTTCATGCGTTAGGTGGCGAACATGGACGGCTGAGACCTGCATATCAGATAGAAGGGTAGTTGTTGATTGTTGCAACCCTTCGTTTGGCAGCCAGCAGCATGTGGTATGTCCAGCATGGCTTTGGCATATTTTAGGCGCGGCCAAAATTAGGGTTTTGGCAAAAACCATGATGTTTGGCCTTGGGACGGAAGTTTCCATGCGTTAGGTGGCGAACTTGGACGGCTGAGATCTGTATCTCGGATGGAAGGGTAGTCGTTGAATTTTTGAACCCTTCGTTTGGCAGCCAACGGCATGTGGTAGGGCCGGCATGGTTTAAGAAATTTTAGGCGCGGCCAAAATTAGGGTTTTGGCAAAACCGTGATGTTTTGCCTTGGGACGGAAGTTGTCATGCCTTAGGTGGCGAACTTGGACGGCTGAGATTTGTATCTCAGATGGAAGGGTAGTAGCTGATTGTTGCAACCCTTCGTTTGGCAGCCAGCGACATGTGGTAGGGCCGTCATGGCTTTGGAATATTTTAGGCGCGGCCAAAATTAGGGTTTTGGCAAAACCGTGATGTTTTGCCTTGGGCCGGAAGTTTCCATACGTTAGGTGGCGAACTTGGACGGCTGAGATCTGCATCTCAGATGAAAGGGTCGTAGCTGATTGTTGCAACCCTTCGTTTGGCAGCCAGCGACATGTGGTAGGGCCGGCATGGCTTTGGCTTTAGGCGCGGCCAAAATTAGGGTTTTGGAAAAACCGTGATGTTTGGCCTTGGGCCGGAAGTTGCCATGCGTTAGGTGGCGAACTGGGATGACTGAGATCCACATCTCAGATGGAAGGGTAGTCGTTGATTGTTGCAACCCTTCGTTTGGCATCCAACGGCATGTGGTAGGGCCGGCATGGCTTTGACATATTTTAGGCGCGACCAAAATTAGGGTTTTGGCAAAACCGTTATGTTTGGCCTTGTGCCGGAATTCGCCATGCGTTAGGTGGCGAACTTGGACGGCTGAGATCTGCATCTCAGATAGAAGGGTAGCCGTTGATTGTTGCAACCCTTTGTTTGGCTGCCAGCGGCATGTGGTAGGGCCGGCATGTCTTTGGCATATTTTAGGCGCGTCCAAAATTAAGGTTTTTGCAAAATCGTGATGTTTGGCATTGGACCAGAAGTTTCCATGCGTTAGGATGCGAACTTAGACGGCTGAGATATGCATCTTAGATGGAAGGGTAGCCGTTGATTGTTACAACCCTTCGTTTGGCAGCCAGCGGCATGTGATAAGGCCGACATGGCTTTGGCATATTTTAGGCGCGGCCAAAA
The DNA here is from genome assembly GCF_003573695.1 of Papaver somniferum. Classification (NCBI taxonomy): domain Eukaryota; kingdom Viridiplantae; phylum Streptophyta; class Magnoliopsida; order Ranunculales; family Papaveraceae; genus Papaver; species Papaver somniferum. Next base: position 22,910,941 of record NC_039365.1, read on the forward strand.
TTAGGGTTTTTGAAAAACCGTGATGTTTGTCCTTGGGACGGAAGTTGTCATGCGTTATGTGGCGAACTTGGACGGCTGAGATCTGAATATAAGATGGAATGGTAGCCGTTGATTGTTGCAACCCTTTCTTTGGCTGCCAGCGGCATGTGGTAGGGCCGGCATGTGGTAGGGCCGGCATGTCTTTGGCATATTTTAGGGGCGGCCAAAATTAAGGTTTTTGCAAAACCGTGATGTTTGGCATTGGGCCGGAAGTTTCCATGCGTTAGGATGCGAACTTAGACGATTGAGATATGCATCTCATATGGAAGGGTAGCCGTTGATTGTTGCAACCATTTTTTTGGCAGCTAGCGGCATGTGATAAGGCCGACATGGCTTTGGCATATTTTAGGCGCGGCCAAAATTAGGGTTTTGGAAAAACCGTGATGTTTGGCCTTGGGCCGGAAGTTGTCATGCGTTAGGTGGCGAACTTGGACGGCTGAGATCTGCATATAAGATGGAAGGGTAGCTGTTGATTGTTGCAACCCTTCGTTTGATAGCCAGTGGCATGTGGTAGGGCCGGCATGACTTTGGCATATTTTAGGCACGACCAAAATTAGGGTTTTGGTAAAAACCATGATGTTTGGCCTTGGGCCGGAAGTTGTCATGCGTTATGTAGGGAACTTGGACGGATGAGATCTGCATATAAGATGGAAGGGTAGCTGTTGATTGTTGCAACCCTTCGTTTGGCAGCCAGCGGCATGTGGTAGGGCCGACATGGTTTGGAAAATTTTAGGCGCAGCCAAAATTAGGGTTTTGGCAAAACCGTGATGTTTGGCCCTTGGCCGGAAGTTTCCATGTGTTAGGTGGCGAACTTGGACGGCTGAGATCTGCATATCAGATGAAAGGGTAGTCGTTGATTGTTGCAACCCTTCTTTTGGAAGCCAGCAGCATGTGGTAGGGACGGCATGGCTTTGTCATATTTTAGGCGCGGCCAAAATTAGGGTTTTGGCAAAAACCATGATGTTTGGCCTTGGGACGGAAGTTGCCAAGCGTTAGGTGGCGAACTTGGACGGCTAAGATCTGTATCTCAGATGGAAGGGTAGTCGTTAATTGTTGCAACCCTTCTTTTGGCCGCCATCGGCAGGTGGTAGGGCCGACACGGCTTTGGAATATTTTAAGCGCGGCCAAAATTAGGGTTTTTGCAAAACCGTGATGTTTGACATTGGGCCGGAAGCTTCCATGCGTTAGGTGGCGAACTTGGACGGCTGAGATCTGTATCTCGGATGGAAGGGTAGCCGTTGATTGTTTGAACCCTTCGTTTGGCCTCCATCGGCATGTGGTAGGGCCGGCATGGCTTTGGAATATTTTCGGCGCGGCCAAAATTAGGGCTTTGGCAAAACCGTGATGTTTTGCCTTGGGCCGGAAGTTTCCATACGTTAGGTGGCGAACTTGGACGGCTGAGATCTGCATCTCAGATGGAAGGGTCGTAGTCGATTGTTGTAACCCTTCGTTTGGCAGCCAGCGACATGTGGTAGGGCCGGCATGGCTTTGGCTTTAGGCGCGGCCAAAATAAGGGTTTTGAAAAACCGTGATGTTTGGCCTTGGGCCGGAAGTTGCCATGCGTTAGGTGGCGAACTGGGATGACTGAGATCCACATCTCAGATGGAAGGGTAGTCGTCGATTGTTGCAACCCTTCGTTTGGCATCCAGCGGCATGTGGTAGGGCCGGCATGGCTTTGCCATATTTTAGGCACGACCAAAATTAGGGTTTTGGCAAAACCGTTATGTTTGGCCTTGTGCCGGAATTCGCCATGCGTTAGGTGGCGAACTTGGACGGCTGAGATCTGCATCTCAGATGGAAGGGTAGTCGTTGATTGTTGCCACCCTTTGTTTGGCTGCCAGCGGCATGTGGTAGGGCCGGCATGTCATTGGCATATTTTAGGCGCGTCCAAAATTAAGGTTTTTGCAAAATCGTGATGTTTGGCATTGGGCCGGAAGTTTCCATGCGTTAGGATGCGAACTTAGACGGCTGAGATATGCATCTCAGATGGAAGGGTAGCCGTTGATTGTTGCAACCCTTCGTTTGGCAGCCAGCGGCATGTGATAAGGCCGACATGGCTTTGGCATATTTTAGGCGCGGCCAAAATTAGGGTTTTGGAAAAACCGTGATGTTTGTCCTTGGGCCGGAAGTTGTCACGCGTTATGTGGCGAACTTGGACGGCTGAGATCTGCATTTAAGATGGAAGGGTAGCTGTTGATTGTTGCAACCCTTCGTTTGATAGCCAGTGGCATGTGGTAGGGTCGGCATGGCTTTGGCATATTTTAGGAACGACCTAAATTAGGGTTTTGGTAATAACCATGATGTTTGGCCTTGGGACGGAAGTTTCCATGTATTAGGTGGTGAACTTGGACGGCTGAGATCTTTATCTCAGATGGAAGGGTATCTGTTGATTGTTGCAACCCTTCGTTTGGCAGCCAGCGGCATGTGGTAGGGCCGGCATGGTTTAAGAAATTTTAGGCGCGGCCAAAATTAGGGTTTTGGCAAAACCGTGATGTTTGGCCTTGGGACGGAAGTTGTCATGCCTTAGGTGGCGAACTTGGACGGCTGAGATTTGTATCTCAGATGGAAGGGTAGCCGTTGATTGTTGCAACCCTTCGTTTGGCCGCCAGCGGCATGTGGTAGGACCGGCATGGCTTTGGAATATTTTAGGCGCGGCCAAAATTAAGGTTTTTTCAAAACCGTGATGTTTGCCGTTGGGCTGGAAGTTTCCATGCGTTAGGTGGCGAACTTAGACGGCTGAGATCTGCATCTCAGATGGAAGGATAGCCGTTGATTGTTGCAACCCTTCGTTTGGCATCCAACGGCATGTGGTAGGGCCGACATGGCATTGGCATATTTTAGGCACGGCAAAAATTAGGGTTTTTGCAAAACCGTGATGTTTTGCCTTGGGCCGGAAGTTTCCATGCGTTAGGTGGCGAACTTGGACGGCTGAGATCTACATCTCAGATGGAAGGGTAGTAGTTGATTGTTGCAACCCTTCGTTTGGCATCCAGCGGCATGTGGTAGGGCCGGCATGGCTTTGGCATATTTTAGGCGCGGCCAAAATTAGGGTTTAGGCAAAACCGTTATGTTTGGCCTTAGGCCGGAATTCGCCATGCGTTTGGTGGCGAACTTGGACGGCTGAGATGTGCATCTCAGATGGAAGGATAGCCGTTGATTGTTGCAACCCTTCGTTTGGCTGCCATCCGCATGTGTTAGGGCCGGCATGTCTTTGGCATATTTTAGGCGCGGCCAAAATTAAGGTTTTTGCAAAACCGTGATGTTTGGCATTGGGCCGGAAGTTTCCATGCATTAGGTGGCGAACATAGACGGCTGAGATATGCATCTCAGATGGAAGCGTAGCCGTTTATTGTTGCAACCCTTCGTTTGGCAGCCAGCGACATGTGATAGGGCCGACATGGCTTTGGCATATTTTAGGCGCGTCTAAATTAGGGTTTTGGAAAAACCGTGATGTTTTTCCTTGGGCCGGAAGTTTTCATGCGTTAGCTGGCGAACTTGGACGACTGAGATCTGCATATAAGATGGAAGGGTAGTTGTTGATTGTTGCAACCCTTTGGTATCCAGTGGCATGTGGTAGGGCCGGCATGGCTTTGGCATATTTTAGGAACGACCAAAATTAGGGTTTTAGCAAAAACCATGATGTTTGGCCTTGGGACGGAAGTTTCCATGTGTTAGGTGGCGAACTTGGACGGCTGAGATTTGTATCTCAGATGGAAGGGTATCCGTTGATTGTTGCAACCCTTCATTTGGCAGCCAGCGGCATGTGGTAGGGCTGGCATGGTTTGGAAAATTTTAGGCACAGAAAAAATTAGGGTTTTGGCAAAACCGTGATGTTTGGCCTTGGGCCGGAAGTTTCCATGCGTTAGGTGGCGAACTTGGACGGCTGAGATATGAATCTAAGATGGAAGGGTAGCCGTTGATTATTGAAACCCTTCGTTTGGCAGCCAACGACATGTGGTAGGGCCGACATGGCTTTGGCATATTTTAGAAGCGGCCAAAATTAGGGTTTTGGAAAAACCGTGATGTTTGGCCTTGGGACGGAAGTTACCATGCGTTAGGTGGCGAACTTGGATGGCTGAGATCTGCATCTCAGATGGAAGGGTAGCCGTTGATTGTTGCAACACTTCGTTTGGACGCCAGCGACATGTGGTAGGGCCGGCATGGCTTTGGCATATTTTAGGCGTTTCCAAAATTAGGGGTTTGAAAAAACCGTGATGTTTGTCCTTGGGCCAAAAATTGCCTTGCGTTAGGTGGTGAACTTGGACGGCTGAGATCTTCATATCAGATGGATGGGTATCTGTTGATGGTTGCAACCCTTCGTATGGCAGCCAGCGGCATGTGGTAGAGCCGACATGGCTTTGGCATATTTTAGGCGCGACCAAAATTAGGGTTTTGGCCAAAACCGTGATGTTTGGCCTTGGGACGGAAGTTGCCATGCGTTAGGTGGCGAACTTGGACGGCTGAGATCTGCATCTCAGATGGGAGGGTAGCCGTTGATTGTTGCAACCCTTCGTTTGGAAGCAGGCGGCATGTGGTAGGGCCGGCATGGCTTTGGTGCGGAGATGTGGCTGGCATGGTATGCCATTGGCACTGTGGTGTGGCTGTCATGGTTTACATACCTTTGCGCAAAGATGTGCGCGGGCATGGTATACCATTGGCACTGTGGTGCGGCTGGCACGGTTGGCATGCCTTTGGCGCGAATAGGTGGCTGACATGGGATGCCATTGGCACTGTGGTGCGGCTGGCATGATCCGCATGCCTTTTGCGCGGAGATGTGGTCGGCATGGCATGCCATTGGCACGGTGGTGCGGCTGGCATGGTCGGCATTCCTTTGGCACGAAGATGTGGCTGGCATGGCATGCCATTGGCACTGTGGTGCGATTGGCATGCCTTTGGCACGGAGATGTGGCTGGCATGGCATGTCATTGGCACGGTGGTGTGGCTGTCAGGGTTGGCATGCCTTTGGCGCGGAGATGTGGCTGGCATGGCATGCCATTGGCACGGTGGTGCGGCTGACATGGTGGGCATGCCTTTGGCGCGGAGATGTGGCTGGCATGGCATGCCATTGGCACGATGGTGCGGCTGGCATGGTCGGCATGCCTTTGACGCGGAGATGTGGCTGGCATGGCATGTTATTGGCACGTTTGGCTAGCATGCGTGGCTGGCATGTGTAGAGATGATTCCATTCAGTACCGAGGGCTCTGTCATGGATCATGGCATATACATAAAAAAGGTACCCCGATAATTTTACGCAGTCATGTTGAATGGTTCGATAAATGTGCTAGTGGCGACTTTCTTACTCAAGTGTGACGTCACTATTTGACTAAGGTTTTATGATTTTAACCCTAAGCTAAAAACCACCATCAATATTAAGTCCCCTGCTTAGCTCGGAACAGGGGTTATGTTGCGAGGTAAGTATAAGATGGTGACAGACAAGGACCAAATCGAAACGGAAAGTCATGAAGATCCGGCTAACCTTTTGGAGAGGTAAGGAGAATTCGTGATTCTTGTGTTGGTGTCTTTGCGTAAATTCTGCTCGTGGTGCTGCTAGTTAGTCCGCGAAGTGGTAGAGGTGGAAACTGTCTTCGGTTCAGGTAGAAACTGGCTTCAGTCCGCGGAATGGTGGAAACTGGCTCCAGTCCCGTGGAAGGATGACGAATGGATTCAGTTCCGTGGAAGGATGGGAACTAATTTTGGAACTTCGGCTACCAAACGGTGGTGATGGTGCCTGACAACTTTTTTTCTAAATTAGGGTTTGGCGTGCCGAAACCCTAATTAGCGCTCCTTCCTAAAATCATTGTAGAATTATCGTACGAACTCGGATTTTGACGGTCCAACCCTCCATTCTGAACGGAAAGGAATTTCCTATCTTCCAACTCGGAAATATTTCGGTTTTGAGCTCGTTTAGGAGGTGAAAACAGTCCGACAACAAAACTCAGGAAGAATTCAAGAGGGATCTTGCGGGCACGAGGTGGCATAGTCGCGCCGAGTCATCTATTCCCGTTCATTGGGCAATAAGGAATATTTATTATGTTCAAACTCTATAAACTCCGTCCGCACGAAAATAGGTATCGACCCTCTTATGTTTTCTGTTGCTCGTCTGAATCCGTGCTTTCGCCTGCAGTGTCTCTCAAGTGGATTCCAAAATTTTCAGAACTCCGTTGCATTCTTGGGATGGATGGATGAAATATATGCTCGGCAGCGATCATGTCAGGGCTAATCTTGGGGATTTTGGTTGCGTTGTCAGTCCATCCTTGACTTTAGGTTGTTCAGTGTCTGGACTTTCTGATCGCGATGATGATATGATGTGGATGATTGTATGGTGGAAATCTTCCTAAGCCATGAGATGAAATATATGATTTGGGAGACATTTATGTTGCTGATGTGCTGCTATCAAGTCTTCAAGGACTTTGTTCCAAGAGACATCCTTCGAACCAGCTTTTGAATCTTCGACTATCGCATGGAATGGGATGCGGTGAGCAGTCCCCAGTTATATTTCTGTTAGGTCCGATAGCATGACCGAATATTTGAATGTATTTTTGTGGCGTGCTTTTGGAGTCTTAGATGCACATGTACGGCTTCATGTTGAGAAATTCCTACGGCTCGTAAAACTTCGGCGGTAATGATGTTGAAATCAAAAATAACTAGTTTGCGGGGAGTGAAAGCGTCCCATGCTGGTATTCCCCACGTGTAGCCTACTTTTATTGCATCGCCTTGAATCCATGTCCACGGGATTTGATACAAGCTTATTGTACTCTTCTGGATGTGACGCTGGGATGCTCAGGATATCACATGGACGAAATATTCTGGATAGTGAAGAGGTAGGAATGAGAGAGTTATGTTGTTTATCATGGCTCCCTCTGTTTCTTCAAGAAAATGTTTCAGCCGCGTATCTGGAGTTATCTCATGAGTCTTTGATGGTCGTCGGATGAACTGCGATGAGCAGTCCGCATTCGAATTTTTCTTTAGTTTCTGAAGTTGTTTTCCTATGAGAAGGCTTGGGATCCACCGCGGCCTCGTAAAGTGTTGAAGGCGTCTTCTAGAAAGAGAGGTGATGATATTCTTGCGCTACACCCTTGAAGAGTAGATGACCTTGTTGTGGCTATGGCCTTTGGTTGACTGTGTCTTCTGAGCTTTGACAGTGAAGGGATTCCGTGTAGATCCTCAGTCCCCAAGTATGGTTTACATGTTTCCATCTTGTATGGTCAGTGGGTTGACCATGGTAAAGAAATCACCATCGTGCGTTCGTACTGGTGATTTTGTTACTTCTTCCACATGAAACTAAAATATGGAGGAGTACGGGTTACCTTTGTAGTGATTGCTGATGCGGTGAAGCTCTGGCTAGTATCAACAAATGAGCGACAACAGTTCTTGGTAGCATATGTAATCAGAAGAGACTACATTGTCGTTGGAACAAATTAGGCTGGCTGGAATTGTATGGGCATCCATGGAAGTAAAAGGATAGGCTGGATGTGTAAGCTAGCAAATTGTCCATGACCACAAGTTTTGGCGGAATGGATCAAAAGGTGGCCATGACTACGAAGATTGGCTGGCTGCGATCATGATCCTTGACATGGAGAGTGTGGTGGCACGAACCTTTGCAAGAAGAAGTGGCGTTCATAGTATGATCCTTGGCAGGAGTGAGCGGCGTTAAAGCGGCTTCGGCTCTTGGAGAGGACATTGAAACTCAAAGAGCCAAACGCTGAAGCTTCGGCTTCGGATCCTGGAGCAGCTTATGGAGAGAACGCTGAAGAGAAGAGGCTTCTGGAGAGAACGTTGAAGCGGAGACGCTGCTGGAGGGCGTTGAAGCGGAGCGGCTGCGTCAATCAGCGTGCTGTAAAACTGGACACCCTTCAAGCGAACAGTGGTTAGGAGTCCCCAGTTCCATCTATCAATCGTGATTTCCAGGATAGGTTGGGGTTTGGGAACGGCTTCTCTAACTGGAAACAACTGCTTCCCTTATGCAGTGCGGTTGAGGGCTGTAAATATGTCTTGACGATGCTCCTTGAGGAAATATAGAATCTCATATAAGTGTTTCATCATAGAGAACACGATTTTGTGGGCGAAGTCAATGGAAATCATGCAGCTCCTGACAGGAAGAGAGTCTTTGTGAACTCAGGAGAGTTGCTGATTTTTTTGCCATGATTTTGGAGAAATCGTTCCTGATCTTCACGTATGATGAAATTGGATTGCTGACTCCCTTATACTTGGCGTTCAAGAGCAACGCGAGCCTCTTCGTCTATAAACGCATGTCGTGCTGAAGTGCCAGCACCGTATGTTAACAGTTTTGCTTGCCGTCTCCATCCGGGGTTGACGTGAGTGGTGGACGCTCCATCAGTGTGTGAGGAAAATAGGTATCTCTTTCTGAGTTGTAGCCATGTCTGTTTGAGCCTTACGAGATCCTTTCATCTTTCCATCAAATCAACATCGGTAAAAGGAGGTCGGCTTCTTCTGGCTCCTCCAATCTCTCATCCTGATGGTGGAGTAGCAGCGGCTCTGGTGACGGTTGGAGATATCACACTTGAAGAAACGTTGGGGGTGGCGGAAGCGGCTCTGGCGACGGTTGGAGATATCACACTTGAAGAAACGTTGGGAGTGGCGGAAGCGACTCTGGCTCTGGTGATCCGAGGTGTAATGCCCGAAGGGACATTTTCTGCGTCGCTGGTGTTGACAGGTGGCGTATTAATATCACTTTATTCGGAGGCATAAATAATCTGTGATCCTTGCATTCGCGGATTTGCATAAATTTGGCTTAACCATTGAGTGTTGGCGCCAGCGCTGCAACTTTGGCTACTGATCGGTAGCGGTGGCACTGAAACTTGTTCCCTGAGAAGGTTTTCTGGATGGCTATGGAAAGGGGGATGGCGCTGCCCCGGCCGGCTAAGGAATGGCCCATGGCGCTGCTGGCTAGGACGCGAGATGTTGGCGTCATCTTGATATAGAGCCGCTGGTGTTGGTTTTGAAATGGAGTCGCTAGCATTGGCTCGGCGTGTGCCATCTTGGATTGGTGAGTCGTCAACATCGTTGGCTCGGCTTGGTACGCGGAGCTGTTGGTGCAATCGGCTATGGGCGTAGAAGTTGCGCCGGAAGGGTGCAAGCTGCTGGCGCTGGAAAGATGTAAGTTATTAGCGCTGGAAAAGATGTAAGTTGTCGGCGCTGGAAGGACGCAAGCTGTTAGCGTTGGAAAATATGCAAGCTGTCGGCGCTGTAAGGACGCAATCTGTTAGCGTTGGAAAATATGCAAGTTGCCGGCTCTGGAAGGACGCAAGTTGTTAGCGCTGGAAAAGATGCAATCTGCCGGCGCTGGAAGGGCGCAAGCTATGAGTGCTGGAAAAGATGCAAGTTGCCGGCGCTGGAAGGACGAAAGTTTTAGCGCTTGTATTATTAGCTTTGTTTCTATGTCTTGGTGCTAGGGACAAAGTGGTAGCAATAAAGCAGGCGGACATATTCCAGGTACGTATCTCCGTGTTTCTTCTTTCTGTTTGCTCTTCTGTTGTTAGTGCAAACCCTAGCCATAGGCATGTCTGCCATAGTTTTATGGGCGACGTCGTCCTGACCGCGAGAAGTCCTCAGTCACTCCTTGTCGTGTGATAACTGGTAACTGAGCCGTTTGGTGACCGAGCCATTGATCCCCGAGCGGATCGTTTGCTTTCACCATCTTAGAAGTCCCCAGTAATCCCTTGTTGTGTGATAACTGGTAACTGCGCCATTTGGTGTCTGATCCATTGATCCCCGAGCGGATTGTTTGCTTTCACTAGGGCTGCACAGGAACCGTCCCGTCCCATGGAACCGTACCGGAACCGCAGGAACCGTACCGGTACCGTCCCGGAACCGTGATCATACGGGACAGGTACAAGTACCAAAAAATGGTACCGTGCATAGAGTAGGTACAAGTAACGGTTCTAGGCTATTCCCGTCCCGTCCCGTCCCGTCCCTTCCCGTAGTACCGAGGATCTGTATCCGTTGATTTTAGGATTAAATCCTGGCCGTTGATATTAGGGGTTATACCCTTTTCTTAGTCTCCATCGTATTCTCGGACATTCTCCTCGTTTCCTTCTCCTTCTTCCTTCTTCCCTCTCTCGTTTTTCAGTTTCCTTTCAGAGAAGAGAAGATTCCAAACTTTTAGTTTTGATTTCCTTTCCATCATCATCATCTGTATAAGACTTCAGTATCCATTTACGTAAATGGATCTGCTCTGAGGAACTGTTTTTCTTTTGTATCAACAAAGAGGTGAAGAATATGAAGATCGTTTAATCCTCTTTGTTCTTTGGTCTCTGTGTATTTTTTTTTTTGGGTTTATGTACTCTGAAGAACAAGGTTCATGTTCTAATAGACTTCGTTTTGAATAATACTGCAGTTGGAAGTAGAGAACGGAGATTTGAGGTCATCTGTCAGTGATAATTCTTCAGTTGCTACTGAAAATCGAGGTAAGATCTTATTTCTGTATTAGAGAAATTACAGGTGCTGGGGGTTACTTTCTGCAGTGCTATTCAGTGAGATGATTAAATTTTCTGATAAATTTCCAGTTCTTTTGTTGAACTAGGTTTACGGTTTTGTCATCGACTTAGAAATTTAATGATTATATGCTGGTAACAACATAAACACCCAAATACCAAAATAGAAAATTTTAAATATAACGGGGAAAGAGTACTTACACTGAATCAGAGTTTCTATATTATTTTCTCCGCTAGAGGACCAATCATAACAGAACCGAAAAGTACTACTTCAAATACTTTGTTTATCAATTGTAGCATGTAGGGCATCAGAATTAACTCCCTGGTTATTCAATTTTGGTAGGATCTACTGTTGGTCTAATTCTCAGATCTTTCCTTCTCTGATTCTTTAATCGCCATTCTCAATCACTAACTTCGGTAAAAATTAATGAGATTTGAACTAATTTAAGAAAAATTATAAGAAACCCATGAAATTGAACTCAATACTTACTTGAATTTCAACATCTTTAGATTGATTATCATTGGGAGAAGGATCTGCATATGAAACGACACCAATTTCAGTAATTTGTGGTGAAGAACAAATTATAGATATGAAATTAGGGCTTCCATGACTCGCTGATTGAGATCTAGGGTCTCGATTTTCTCTATCAGTAAGAGATATTCAGAGAGTACAACAGGATGATGAAGAAAGGTTTTCAGATTTCTTTTCTCTTTCAGGGATTTTCACGAGGCGTTGGTTTCTTATTTTAGGAAAAAATAGTGGGACTTACAAATACATTAGCATCGACTTAGAAATTTAATGATTCTCTGCTGCTTTTTAGCGCTGTGTTTATGTATTTTTTAACATTATAAATATATGCATCATTGTGTTATGTCGCGTCGCATATTCGTTGTTAAGTTTCATCTGCCATTTATAATTTTGTTGAGTATGTGGTTGTGGCAAATGAAAATGTCAGTAGTGAGAGTCCTGGACACACCATGAGAGTATACATACATGCTACATGGGTTGATGTGTAACACAGAAATAAGAACTTTTACATTGCAAGTTAGTGTCCAAACCATGTCAGTGATAATTCTTCAGGTTCATGTTCTACTTATGTTTACCCTTATCTGCTCTAAGATGCAGGTGGCCCTGGCCCTGTTTTGTTTAACACTTTAACTTTTGTTTTTCATTTCAGATGGATGCAAATACAACTCAAAGTGAAGCTGCAACTGAAATTGGTTCCTCTATTCACCCTACATCTGTACCTGCACCTTCTGCTGATGCTCAGCAAGCTGCACAATCTGCTCCAACCGAAGCTACAAATAATGCTGGTGATGTAGCCGCGAAGCTGAAATCCAGTTCAAAGTTTGGAATGAGTTTATAAAATTAAATGGGGAATGGGCAGAATGTAAGCATTGTAAGAAGAAATTGAAAGCCGGTAGTCAAAAGAATGGTACGTCTGGATTATGGAAACATTTGAAGCATTGCACCAAGAATCCTAATAAGAAGCAGGTGAAAGGACAACAATTATTGGTGGTTGAACCCCAAAAGCCAGGTGAGGATAGTAAATTAATTGCATCTAATTTCAGTCAAGAAGCGTGCAGAAGGGCTCTTGTTGTGTTTATCATTGTTGATGAGAAGCCATTCAGAATTGTTGAAGGCGAAGGGTTTAGGGCCTATTCGCAAATGTTGGAGCCTAGATTCAAAATTCCGAGTCGTATGACCATTTATAGGGATCTGTTACAACTTTATGTAGATGAGAAAATTACTTTGAAACGTTACTTTGCATTGCCTTCCAAAATGAGGGTGTCCTTAACAACTGACACATGGACTTCACCTAACAATTATAACTACATCTGTGTTACTGTTCACTTTATTGATCAAAATTGGAAGTTACAAAAAGAATCATAATGTTTTGTCAAATTGAAGGTCACAGGCAGTGATATTGGTCAAATGTTAGAAAGATGTTTATTGGATTGGGGTCTTGAGGATGTGTTTGGGGTTACTCTAGACAACGCCAGTGCTAATACGAAGGCAATTGAATATTTGAAGCAAAGTGTGATTGGTTGGACATCAGCTCCAATTAGAGCCGAATATTTGCACGTAAGTTAGTTTTTCTGATTTGTTCATTTCTAAATTCTAATATTTGCATGTGTATCTGTAATTTATCAATTTCAGTGTATGTGTACATTTCGTTTCAATGTATGTGTACATTTACTAAGCCTAATATTTGCATGTGTAATCTAATATTTGCATGTGTATCTGTTCTTACCAGGTCAGATGTGCAGCTCATGTTCTTGCCATTGTGACAAAAGATGCAGTAAGACTCTACAATAAATCAATATGTAGGATCAGGTCAGTTATCAAATATGTAACTAGATCTCATGCTAGGTTGAATAAGTTTAAATATTGTTGTGGTTTAGAAAAGATTGAATATAAGCAAGGTTTGATCCTGGATGTGAAAACTCGATGGAATAGCACTTATTTAATGTTAGAAGCTGCTGAAAAGTATGAAAAAGTTTTCAAAAGGTTAGAAAAGCATGATAGGGATTTTAGACAGAAGTACATATTTGAAGAATCTAGGAAAGATGCTTTACCTGATAGTGATAATTATGACATGGAAATTGATAATGCTTTTGAGGATTACTCTAGTTCTGAATCTGAGGGGGAAGTTGATGAGGATTCTAATAGAAAAGGGAAGAAAAAGACGAACAATAAGAAGAAAAAGCCTCGTCAACATGCACCATATGAAGAGGATTGGAAATATGCCAGAGGTCTTCTGAAATGCTTGAAGATATTTTTCGATGCTACTGTAAGATTTTCTGCCTCCACACAAGTTACAACTCCTGGTTTCTTATGGGAAGTAGTACTCATCCATGAACAGTTAGTTGAGTTTAGAGATAATGCAACTAATGATCCATTTATTGCTCGTATGGCTGATATTATGTTTAGGAAGTACAATTTTTATTGGGGTGCTTATGAAAAGATGAATTCTGCCTTATTTTTTGCTCAATTGTTGGATCCAAGAGAGAAGGAAAAGGGTTTAGAATTTGCTCTTCAGTGTTTATATGAACAAGACCTTGTTAGGGTTAATACAGTTATGAGGCAAGTAAAGAGGGACTTTAAGATTCTCTTTGAAGAATACAAGTCTTTTCATTCAGTTAACGAGGAGGTGGCAAGTTCATCTAGTGGTGTTGTAGTTGACAACTCAGTTAGTGCTCAAAATGTTGATCGATTTGCTACACTTCAGTCGAGAAAGAAAAGGCACAAAAAGAACCAATCGACTGCTGAGGCAACAATAACAGAGTTGGATATGTATTTAATGGAAGTGTTTGATGAGTCTGAATCTGATGAAAACAATACAAGCAAGTCTAGTTTTGATATTCTGGCTTGGTGGCAGGCTAACAGTAGCAGGTATAAGATAATTTCATGTATGGCAAAGGATATATTAGCCATGCCAGTGTCTTCGGTTGCCTCTGAATCCGCTTTTAGCACCGGAAAGCGTGTGCTTAGTCCATGGAGAAGTTCTTTGTCTACAAGAACAGTTGAGGCTTTGCTCTGTTGTCAAAGCTGGTTAAGCAAACCCATTGATCTTGATCTTTTAGCTGATTATGTACCAGATGATAACTCTAAGGATGAGGAAGGTAATATAAACTTTTCTTTGTTTGATTATGATTTATTTGAATCAGTGGTTCACTGATATATACATATATATATATATATAAATTGTTGTTGCAGAGATCTTGGGTGTGGTTCAACTGTCAGAGGTCTTGGATGCTTGATGTTTGGAGTTGCAGGTCTTGGATGCTTGGTGTTTGGAGTCGCAACAAACTTATAGAAGGGGTCAATTACCAAAGCCGAAATATTGTTTTTTGCTTTGCTTTTTGTTTTTTCTATTTGAAGTTTTAAACAACGTTGTTGAATTTAGAAGTTTAAAGATTTTTGTTAATGTATGAATTCAGGTCTTAAGAGTTAAGACTCTTAAAAGTTAAAGTTTTTAAGCTTAGAACTTTCAAGTATTTTTGCTTTTTTTTTTTTACATAAGTAGATATGCTACGGGTAAAGAACCGGACCCGTCCCGTACTACACAGGTACCGGTACAAGGTACAAAGTACAGGTACCGGCCATAAGGAGGTACAGGTACTGAGTTAGACAAAAACCCGTACCGTCCCGTCCCATGTGCAGCCCTAGCTTTCACCATCTTAGAAGTCCCCAGTCAACCCTTGTCGTGTGATAACTGGTAACTGATCCGTTTGGTGATTGATCCATTGATCCCCGAGCGGATCGTTTGCTTTCACCATCTTAGAATTTGGGTTGAAGAAATCGGGAATTGGAAATTGATATTGTAACCGAGAGATTAATCTCCCACTGTGGTCGCCAATTATTTGAGGGTGAAAACAGTTTCTGCTGATTTCGGTAATTTCGAGTGTTTGGGTGAGAAACGAGTATAAACCCTAAATAATGTACTGCAACAGAGTACTTTGATTCGAGAAATCAATCTGTACAAATCCGGCCTAAACCAAGAAATGGTCGTTCCAGACTTGGTTCGGTCACAAAGTGAAGGAGAAGGGTTGGTCTTAGGGAGGGAAGCGAAGAGAGTGTTGAGACCAGAATAGTTGATTCTGGAAGAGTAGTTGTTTGACGACTTTTATCAGAAAATGGAAAGCTGACCGATGGGAAAGCTAACAAGTGAATTTTGAGTGTTGTATTCTCCTGACCAAAACTTGTGTTTGGTGGAAATAGGTGAGACCTATTTATACAAGTCGCAATGAAACGTACCCTGGTCTCGTAAGAAGTGGAAATGATGTAGTTTTGAAAGTGGTAGTAAAAGTTCGTTGCTCGGACTTGTAAAGATTTAAAAATCAAAAATATGTACAAAATATGTGTCACAATGATCAAGAGACTGGGACTCGGGATTCCACCAATTCTTATACTCATGCGATTCAACTATCAATTCTAGACAGTTATAGCTTATAAATATTGACTCTTTTATTTGCCAAAAATAGATTTTGTAAAACATCAATTGTAAATCACAAGCATGGTGCATAAAAAGCTCTTACGTCTAAGCATACACCATCAAACGACATCACAACTAATTAATAAAAATCATAAAACGTTTAATAAAAGTGCAAATAGTCATAAAAGAATTAAATAAAATTACCACATGCATGAAAAATGGCTTCCTCCATCATCCCAGTATTGGGGTTTAGCTCCTCATATTAATCAATTGCTCAAAATACATGTTTATAGCTCAAAAAGTTGATTAAAAGAGTGAAAAGAATGAAAACAGTGATTCTGCATACGGCGTCAGAAAAGAACGATAAAATACCACTGCTGTTGAAAGAACGACTGTCTTTGCAGGTGTGTTCTTCGTGTTCTTCAGGCGTGTTAATGGCATCAGCAGCAGCAGGTAACTTCTCTGCAACTCCTCCTGCGCCTCTCTGCTCGCCTCCAAACCTCCCCAAAACTCTTGATAACCCTTTTTCGTGACCTAAGCTTCCTATTTATAAATAATAGGTCGGCTAAATCTTCCCATAAATTCTCGTTTATCTCCACAGCAAGTTACGTGAGTTTCTTTCCCTGCCAAACTCTGTTTACGCGTAGAGAGCTGATTTCCTTCTCCTTTTTCGCTCAAAATACCTAGTATAGGTATATCTAGGATATTGCAGTGTCCAAAAATACTCAAACTCGTTATAATTTCCGTAGTTTCCAAAAACAAGAGACCCGACACAAACTCGACTCTGTTTAGCTCTCCCGGATTTTTCAGCCACTTCTGGCCCTTCAAATCACCCCTGTTAGCTTCCTATAAGTCCATAAAATAAGCCCAAACATTTCCAGCCCTTTAATCTCCTTAAAACTACCCAAACAATTATATCAAAAATCTTCCAGGCGTGAGAACTAGTTTCCCGCCAAATTTTACGTTTCAAATGTTGAAGATGGGTTACCCCCTAACCAGTCCTGGTGTCCCTTTAGCAGCTGCCTGGAAATGGGTCACCCCTTAGTAATTAGGTTACCCCTTATCCAAAATCAAGGGTCCGTATAGCAAGTGTCCTCTGGGGCATTTTCCGCACTTTTTTCGGGGTTCCTCCGGGGTATTTCTGGGATACTTCCGGTACACTTCTGGGGCGCTTCCGGCACTCTATCAACGGAGGTCCAAACGCCGCATTTTCAGCCAATTTCGCTGCAAATCCTTATTCTTCTAAAAACACCTACAAGGACATAAAAAGCCATAATAAATATAAAATCGAGCACTAATAATATATACAATTGAGATTATATAAGACACATAAATGTGCCTATCAAATACCCCCAAACTTATTATTTGCTAGTCCTCGAGCAAATCAAAATAAAAATAAAATCCTAACTCACTGTCGCAGGCATCGTCGATTGCATTTAGCGTATGCAATAAGCCTTTAAACCCCTAGGTGTCCCTAGTGGCCGAGTTATAGTCTCGGGAGGGCTTACTAGAGATATACCCACAAAACTTTTACTCCAGACTTTAGCTATCTACGCAGAACCTTGGAAGGCACTAAAGAATCTCCTTGGTTGGCATACTTATTGACCACAGGAAGAAGTACCCTGATGCGAAATTCCAATTGTTGTACACGAGTTTACACTCAAGCATACTAAAATTCATATAAAGTGACAGAGCTCTACTCAGATAGTTGCACTATGGACATCATATTCGGAGTCAAAACTAATCACATGGATAGATCAAGAAGATGGATATAGAAAAACATAGATGGTTTTGAAGGCCTCCGCCAAAATGAACCTATCCTAATGGATTGAGATACTAGTCTGACTAATATCAACACACTGGCATATACAAGGGTACCAGTGGTCGATAACCTAACTCTAGATCAACAAACTGGCAAATACAAGGGAACCAGCAGTTGACTACACAGAACAATAACCATTTTTTTTTTATTATTATTTTTTTTAACGGCATCAATAGATCTTTTTGATCCAAGCGCATGCTTCTTGTCAGCAGATTACACGATAGTTCCCACGGGTCCTGCATTCCACGCTTGCTTAGGCGACGGAAACAGGGAGAACACACGCATATTGCTATCCAAGTGTTAATACTTTTTCCGATTGGTCTAACTGGTCCGGTCTTTTTTTTTTTTTTTTTCATGGTATCTCAATCACTCTAATTCACCCTAGCATTGTAACAACTTGAATCGTGGGCCACACCTATCACTTAGAGAAACATAGTTTAAAAACAAAATAAAATAAAAATAGAAGTGAAAAGGACTCAACGAGATATGGTGAAACTATCATGTTATTTCTAACACCTGAGCTCTGTGCTTTTATGAATAGACTCTTTAGATGTTTTCATCTAATCATATTGGTTCCTCAACTCCTACGATCAAAATGCTTCCATCCACTTAGATTAGTTAGTGCAATCCTCAATAGGCATAAATTTCTAGGTTCTGGAGTTTATTTATTCATACTGCAACTAAAAAGTTTCTCCCATACCCCCAAACTTAAATCTAACATTGTCCTCAATGTTCTAAAGATGAAATTAGAAGCATGAACAAGGAGAAATTGTTACCATTTGAAGCAAAAGAGATAAGGAAAGATATTACCGTGTCGCATGAATGTTGGGTTACCTCCCAAGAAGTGCTAAGTTTAATGTCTTCAGCCAGACTTAGGAAAGATTAGTCATCTCGAATCATATAGTAACAGTCGAAATAACTGTGGGTCTTCAAAACCAAATAGAGATGACCAAAGGAAACTGAAATAAACCAAGAAAACGAACAAGACTAGCAACCCCTTACCTAGTTTCCTGATTAAGATATCTATATCTAATTGTGGTTCAGGTTCAGGTTCTATAAAAGGGTCTAAATATATTTCTTTAGGCTGCAACTCCTCAAAATTGAGATCCGAATTATTAGGTCCTAGGGTCTGTAAATACTCAAATAAGAACTTAGAAGCACATAATAATAACCTAAATAATTGAGGATCCTCTAAGTCAATCAGGTTTGACTTACATAATTGACCACAGTGAGAGTAGTGGTCATCTTTAAGAAAATGTGTCGATTCTAATATCCTAAAGTAATTAGGTTTAGTCTCAGAACTTAATAATTGACACATTTGAAATTTATACGTTCACACAATTGGTTGAAAAATATTTGGTGGGAAAACAAAGTCGATCTTAGTATCATAGCCTGGTCTAACCTCATCAACCAGAGGATGGGTTTCTAACAACTGAACTTCCTTATGGACATCACTAGGTTCAGGAAAACGTGTGTGAAGATAATCTTGTATGATGGTTGAGGCATTGATGTCAAGTCCCAAGTGAGGGACCTTTCTAAGAGTTAAAGCATATGGAGAATGATAATCACCCCCAAACTTAGAGTTTTCAGTGTTTCTAGTTAGACTAGTCACAGTCTCCCTAATTTCTAGGTCATCAGATTCCTGAAAATGGGCAATTGATTCTTCTAAGTCAGGTTCATCCTCATTAATCTCTACGATTTCATCTAAGACTATTATTTCTAAATCGTACGACTCTAAAACAGTATTCTCAGGATAAAACTGTTCCTCGAAACCATCATCGATTACAGTTTCTAAATCGTTCGACTCGAAAACAGTAGTCTCAAGATAAACCGGTTCCCCTAAACCTTTATCGGATTCGCAAACAGGACATACTATATCGTCTAAAACGGGGATATTTCTAGTCAAATCCTTGTCCTTTTGAATAGGTGAATAATTGTTAAAATTATTAGGATCTGAACCAGAAATAATATAATCATTATAAGGCTCAATTGGGGTAACAAATTCCTGATCACTATGCCTACATATTTCAAATTCTTCATCAACACTATCCTCGTCATAATCATCATAATAGCATGAAAATGGTTGAACCTCATGTAAAGTGGTGTTACCAATTCTAACCTCGTCATCTTGATTATGCAAATAACTATCCTCATTTTCAAGGGTACTATTGGAAACACTATATTGGAAATTAAGACTATCTTGAGCAGTTCCGTTCTGGGCCTCTAACAACATTTTCTGAGTCGACTCACATGACTTCCTTATGGTATCGTGTATAGAAGGTTCACTCATGGGTGCATTTTGTTTATTCATTTCTAATACAAACCTATTTGTATTCTCAGTTAATTGTTTGAGAGACTCTTCTAGAGGAAGAACAGGTTCAGAAGGATCATAATAGGGACTAGTTTTCAACATTTTCATTATATTGTACAAAGACGAGGAACTAGTACTATAATAATCCTTATTTTCTTGCTCGTATGACCGGTGTGTGTGTGTATAGTAATTGGTCTCACTATGGTATGAACCATAACCTTGAAAAGGTTGGCGTTCCCAAACACTATTCTCACTATGGTCATAATACTGATGATGTCCATATTCAAATTCGGGTCTATATTCATTGTATTGGCTTCTATCATACCAGTTCGACATTCTTAATTGCAAGGAAATTCTACACAATCACAAACAAGGCCGACTCGACTTCACCAAAGCAAACCTAAAGATTTCTAGCAAACAAAAAGCATGATGGCTCCACTTAGATTGTTTCTAGACTAGCTTCTATCTCTCGAAGGAGAATTCGTTACAATTTGAGCAAACCCCTCTGGAATCAATCCGAGTCAAAGTAAGTTGAATCAAGGCGAGGGAAGCTCAGTGGAGCTTTGATACCCAAGGCCTCACCGGTTACAAGGCGGCGCAGTCACGCATTCAACTCACAGAAACCGTCAAGAACTTCGAAGTATGCTCAAAAGAGTAACCAATATTCTTCGAACGATTTTCCTATTAAGATCGTTACCTTATGGGTCTCGTTCTAGTCAAAATTTTAGGCTTAGGTTCGCGTTTGGTTTCGTGTTCCTAAGGCGGGCAAGAAGAGAACGGTGATGAAATCCGAACCCTTATCTTGTATTGGCCAGACCTTGCCCTTTACTAGGAATTTAAAAACAGTCCAAATTCGTCCTCAATCAATGAATCACCTTAAGGAATACAGTAACTCGCTTACAGGAGATTCGCGAGTGTTTCGCCGTACCAGACGGGCGATGAACCGTTGTCGTCGACTCGGGCCACGACTCCTATGCCGTGTGCGAACCCGAGGGGCCGAGAAGATATAGTAATCGTCGTCCTTCCCTGCAAACAGTTTGTATTTAATTTTTTTTTTTAATTTATAACCCTTCCGTAGGGTTTTAAAAATAATGTCCAAAGTCCAGAATAAAGTCCAAATAAAAAAAAATTCCAAAATAAAATTAATTACAGTTTTCCTCACACACTCTAAAAAAAAAAATTAAAAATTAAATCCTAAAATTGTCCTTTTTTTCTTCTCTTTTCGCTTTAAGATTTTTCCTCTCCAAGTCCTTAGTTTTCACTTTGAACCTGCAAAATAAAGACAAAAAGAAACGTAAAAAGGAACAAACAATTCTAAAAAAAAATAATAAACCTAAAAAAAATAAATCAATCTATATACAAGTCCCCGGCAGCGGCGCCAAAAATTGATGTAGTTTTGAAAGTGGTAGTAAAAGTTCGTTGCTCGGACTTGTAAAGATTTAAAAATCAAAAATATGTACAAAATATGTGTCACAATTATCAAGAGACTGGGACTCGGGATTCCACCAATTCTTATACTCATGCGATTCAACTATCAATTCTAGACAGTTATAGCTTATAAATATTGACTCTTTTATTTGCCAAAAATAGATTTTGTAAAACATCAATTGTAAATCACAAGCATCGTGCATCAAAAGCTCTTACGTCTAAGCATACACCATCAAACGACATCACAACTAATTAATAAAAATCATAAAACGATTAATAAAAGTGAAAATAGTCATAAAAGAACTAAATAAAATTACCACATGCATGAAAAATGGCTTCCTCCATCATCCCAGTATTGGGGTTTAGCTCCTCATATTAATCACTTGCTCAAAATACATGTTTATAGCTCAAAAAGTTGATTAAAAGAGTGAAAAGAATGAAAACAGTGATTCTGCATACGGCGTCAGAAAAGAACGATAAAATACCACTGCTGTTGAAAGAACGACTGTCTTTGCAGGTGTGTTCTTCGTGTTCTTCAGGCGTGTTAATGGCAGCAGCAGCAGCAGGTAACTTCTCTGCAACTCCTCCTGCGCCTCTCTGCTCGCCTCCACTTATGGGGTACTTCCGGTACACTTATGGGGCGCTTCCGGCACTCTATCAACGGAGGTCCAAACGCCGCATTTTCAGCCAATTTCGCTGCAAATCCTTATTCTTCTAAAAACACCTACAGGGACATAAAAAGCCATAATAAATATAAAATCGAGCACTAATAATATATACAATTGAGATTATATAAGACACATAAATGTGCCTATCAAGAAACAATTGAGTAAATGGTAACGGGTAACGCCTTGAATTGATGTTTCCATAATGAAGGAAACGTTTCACCATTACTTCTTGTATTTACTAACCGCCTCATGATAGACGCATTTATGTGTCTAATATATCTCATTTGTATATACTGTTAGTGCCCGTTTTTGTACTTATTATGGTGTTTTATTTATTTATAGGTGTTTTTGGAAAAATAAGGTTTTGCGGCGAAATTGGTTAAAAATGCAGTGTTTGGACCTCCGTTGACGGTATACCGGAAGCGCCCCAGAAGTGTGCCAGAAGTACCTCGGAAATTTCCCGGAGGAACCCCGAAAAAGTGAGGAAAATATCCCAGAAGAATTGCTAAAGGCACCCCTTGGTTGGATAAGGGCACCCCATGGATATTTACACCCCAAAAAGAATGTTTCCACCCCAGTTGCTAAGTGGACACCCAACAGTGGTTAGGGGGACACCCTTCTTCACGATTTGAAAATTCCAAATGGCGGGAAATTCTTTCACATCTGCATGAATTTTGGATTCGAACTCTCGGGCAGTTTTAAAGAGATTCAACAATGTAAATCATTTGGGCTGGACTTGGTAGAGCAAAACATCGTTAGTTTAATCAATTGGATCAACTGAATTGGGATGGACCGAGTCAAACGGAGCTCAACAGGGAACTGCAGTAAAGAAGAAATATTTCATCGAATATTTGATTCGATGCGTATTCTTCTTTACTCAACAAAATTCGTCCCTATCAAATCAGGATAAAAAAGGAAAGACAGCTTAGAAGACGCAAAGAAGAGAAAGAAAATATTCTCGTATCTGCCAGTTTTGAAGAGAAATTATATGAAGTCAACTCGAAATATTTTAATACCTGTCGAGTATAAAAAGGCCTGTTGGGTCGATTAGGAATGGTGTCGAGAGTTTGGGGTCGATTGGGAGACCACAGGGAGGTTGCAGAGGCGAAGAGAAGAACTGCAGGAAAGTTTCCTGCTGCTGTTGAAGGAGAAGGAGAAGACGAAGAACAGACGTCCCAGGATCGTCGTTCTTCAACAGTGTCAACAGCAGCAGCTAAGTATCGTTGTTTTACAGCAGTACACTTCTATCGTTGATTTCTGGACGCCTTTTGTGGGTCGTAGATTCACTGTTTTATACTTTTTCACTCTTTTAATCAAATTTTGAGCATCAATTATGTATTTTGAGAACATGATTAATATGACGAGTTAAACCCCAAGCACTGGGACGACGGAGGAGGCCGTGTTTCATCCATGTGGTAATTTAAATTAATTCTTTATTTACTTTTTGCACCAATTTTAATTGAATTAAGATTTTAATTAATTATTTGTGATTTTATTTGATGGAGCATGCTTAGTCTTAGGGATTCTTGATGCGCCATGCTCATAAAATACAAGTAATATTTTATAGAATCTACTTTGGCAAAGAATAGAGTTAATATTTGTTTTGTTTTGAACTATAATCGCCTAGAATTAAATTCTGAACCACTTGTGAAAAATGGCCGAATCTTTAGTCCCAGTTTCTCGCACCAGTGTTCATATTTTTGTATATATAATTTTATTAAATCTAAAATTCCATTTCCTTCAGAAGTCTGAAACGAATCCTATTTACTACAACAAAATGGCGCCGCCGACGCGGACTTGTTTATAGATTTGTTTTTAGGTTTTTTTTTTCTACTATTATTTGTTCCTTTTTACGTTTCTTTTTATGTCTTTGATTTACAGGTTCGAAGTGGAATACTAAGGACTTGGGAACAAAAAGCTTAAAGCTAAAAGCTAAAAGAGAAGAAAAAAAGACATAATTTTTTTTTTTAGGATTTAATTTTTATTATTTTTTTTTTGTATATAACTTTTATTTATTCTTTTTAGAATTTGTAAATAGGCTTTATTTTTCATAATTTCTGTAATTTTTGGACTTTTTATTTGGACTTTATTCTGGACAATTGGACTTTATTCTTTTTTTAACCCTACGGAAGGGTATTATTAAAAAAAAAAAAAATTATATAAACTGTGTACAGGGAAGGACGACGATTACTATATCGTCTCGGCCCCTCGGGTTCGTACATGACATAGGAGTCGTGGCCCGAGTCGACTTCAACGGTTCATCCCCCGTCTGGTACGGGAGGTAAGTCCATCGAAACACTCGCGAATCTCCTGTCAGCGGGTTTACTGTATTCCTTAAGGTGATTCATTGATTGAGGACGAATTTGGACTGTTTTTAAATTCCTAGTAAAGGGCAAGGCCTGGCCAATACAAGATAAGGGTTCGGATTTTATCACCGCTCCCTTCTTTCCCTCCTTAGGAAAACAAAACCTAACGCGAACCCAAGCTTAAAACTTGACTAGAACGAGACCAATAGGGTATCGTGCTTATCAGGAAAAAATTTCGAAGGATATTGGTTACTTTATTAAGCACACCTCGAAGTTCATGATGGTTTCTGTGAGTTGAATGCGTGACTGCGCGGCCTTGTGATAGCGGTGAGGCCTTGGGTATCAAAGCTCCACTGAGCTTCCCTCGCCTCAATTCAACTTACTTTGACTCGGATTGATTCCAGAAGGGTTTGCTTAAATTGTAACGAATTCCCCTTCGAGAGATAGAAACAAGTCTAGAAACAATCTAAGTGAAGACATCATGCTTTTTGTTTGCTAGAAATCTTTAGGTTTGTTTTGGTGGAGTCGAG
This sequence comes from Papaver somniferum, assembly GCF_003573695.1. NCBI lineage: Eukaryota > Viridiplantae > Streptophyta > Magnoliopsida > Ranunculales > Papaveraceae > Papaver > Papaver somniferum. The sequence goes on from NC_039365.1 coordinate 22,935,439, forward strand.
TCGGCCTTGTTTGTGGTTGTGTAGAATTCTCTTGCAATTAAGAATGTAGAACTGGTATGATAGAAGCCAATACAATGAGTATCGACCTGAATTTGAATATGGACATCATCAGTTTTATGACCATGGTAGGAATAGTAGTTGGGAACGCCAACCTTTTCAAGGTTATGGTTCATACCATGGTGATCCCAATTACTATCCACACGCGAATTGGTCTTACGAGCAAGAAAATCAGGAACACTGTAGTACTAGTTACTCGTTTTTGGAAACTAGTCCTGATTATGATATTTCTGAACCTGTTCCATCTCTAGAAGATACCCAACAACGGAATGAAAGGACGTATAAACGTTTAGTTACAATGAATAGTTCAAAAGAAGAGTGTACACGACATTCTGAGATGATAAACGAGAGTGGTGAACGTATAAGTGTTATTCTCAGTGAAATTCATGCACGTCTAGAGGCAGAAAATGAACAGTTGGCTAATGCTGCTCGAAATAATCTAAATTTCCAAAATAAGGTTTTTAATTCTACCCTTGATATCAATAGTGAATATTTGCCTAATTTAGAGGACGAGGCTAGAATAAAAGACACTACTTATTTAGATAAGGTTCAATCATCTTTGTACTATTATGATGATGAGGATAGTAGTAATGAAGAATCTGAAATATGTAGGCATAGTGATCAGGAATCTATTAATCCAATTGAGCTTTATAATGATTATATTATTTCTAGTTCAAATCCAAATAATTTTTATGATTATTCACCTATTCAAAAGGACGAGGATTTGATTAGGGATACCACCGATTTAGACGATGTAGTTCATGATCCTTTAGCCTGCAGTATGTTGGATAATCCATTATTTGATGTGCCTATCAGTGAATCGGAGGAGGTAACTATGATTAAAACCTTAGTTTATGAGCCTTTATATGAAACTTTCTCTGATAATCCTTTATATGATTGTAATGATGTTTAGAGGAAAGAGTTTACCCTAAGAATACTGTTTTAGAATCTAGTGATTTAGAAACACTAGTCTTAGAAGATGATAAACTCGTAGAAATGAGTGAGGATGAACCCAACTTAGAAGAATCTATTGACCATTTCCAGGAATCTGATGACCTAGAAATTAGGGAAGTTGTGACTAGTCTTTCTAGAGACACAGAAAACTCTAAGTTTGGGGGTGATTATCATTCTCCGTGTGCTTTAACTCTTAGAAAGTACCCTCCTGTAGGACTTGACATTTGTGCCTCAACCATATTATAAGATTATCTTCATACACGTTTTCCCGACCTAATGATGTCCAGAAAAAAGCTCAGTTGTTAGAACCCCATCATCTGGTTGATGTGGTTAACCCAGGCTATGATACCAAGATTGACTTTGTTTTCCCACAAAAAACTTTTCTTCCAATTGTGGGAACTTTTGATTTTAAGATGTGTCGGTTGTTAAGTTTTGAGACTAAACCTAATCACTTTAGGATATTAGGGTCGACACATTTTCTTAAGGAAGAACACCTCTTTCATTGTGGTCAGCTGTGTGAGTCAAATCTAATTGACTTAGAGGATCCCCAATTATTCAGGTTGTTGTTATGTGCTTATGAGTTCTTAGTTGAGTTTTTCCAGACTCTAATACCTGAACCGGATCTTAGCTTTGAGAAAATCCAACTGATGAAAACCTTTTATTTAGACCCTTTTATAGAGCCTGAAACTGAACCACAACTAGATGTAGTTGTCTTAAGCAAGGGTATGTTCGGTATCTTCTTGGTCTGTTGCATTTTCCTCTTCTTGTGGGTAACACTTTTTGATCCAGATGACCCATAGTTATTCCGGCTACTACTATATGATTCTACGTGGTGACTAATCCTTGCTTAGTCTGGCTGTAGACTTTAAACTTAGCACTTCTTAGGAGGTAACCCAATATTCATGCGACACGGTAATATCTTTCCTTATCTCTTTTGCTTCATTGGTAACACTTTCTCCTTGTTCATGTTTTTAATTTTATCTTTAGAACATTGAGGACAATGTTAGGTTTAAGTTTGGGGGTATGGGAGAAACTTTTTAGTTGCATAATAAATAAACTCCAGAGCCTAGAAATTTATGCTTATTTAGGATGGCACTAACCAATCTAAGTGGATGGAAGCATTTTGGTTTTAGGAGTTGAGGGACCAATCTGACTAGATGGAAACATCTAAAGAGTCTATTCATAAAAGCACAGAGCTCAGGTGTTAGAAATAACATGATAGTTTCGCCATATCTCGTTGAGTCCTTTTAATTTTTGTTTCTATTTTTATTTTTAAACTATGTTTCGCTAGGTGATTAGGTGGGGCTCACGATTCAAGTTGTTACCACTGCTAGGGTAAAATAGAGTGACTGCGTATTGGAAAAAAAAATGAATGAAAAAAAAAAATTATTAGACCAGACCATTTGACCAAATGGAATAAAATTCAATAAAGTCGACCACTGGAACCCTTGTATATGCCAGTTGTGTTGACCTAGAGTTAGGATTATCGAACACTGGTTCCCTTGTATATGCCAGTGATTTGATATTAGTCAGACTATCTCTGTCATTTAAGATAGGTTTATTTTGGCAGTGGCCTTCAAACATATATGAGAAACATCGTTCACCTAGTTAACATCAAAACCATTTATATTTTTTCTATATCCATCTCTTAATCTATCCATATGATTAGTCTGAGTCCGAGTATGATGTCCATCGTGAAACTATCTTAGTAGAGCTCTGTCACTTTTATGAATTTTAGTATGCTTGAGTGAAAAATCGTATACATCAATTGGAATTTCGCGTCAGGGTACTTCCTCCTGTAATTAATAAGTATGCCAACCAAGGAGGTTCTTTAGTGCTTTCCAAGATTTTGCGTAGATAGTTAGGGTCTGGAGTAATGATTTTGTGGGTATATCTTTGGTAAGCCCTCCCGAGACTATAACTCGGCTGCTAGGGCCACCTAGGGGTTTAAAGGCTTATTTCATACGCTAAATGCAATCGACGATGCCTGCGAAAGTGAGTTAGGATTTTATTTTGTAGTTTTGATTTGCTCGGGACTAGCAAATAATAAGTTTGGGGGTATTTGATAGACGCATTTATGTGTCTAATACATCTCATTTGTATATACTGTTAGTGCCCGTTTTTGTACTTATTATGGTGTTTTATTTATTTATATGTGTTTTTGGAAAAATAAGGTTTTGCGGCGAAATTGGTTAAAAATGCGGCGTTTGGAGCTCCGTTGATGGTATACCGGAAGCGCCCCAGAAGTGTGCCGGAAGTACCCAGATGGAACCCCGAAAAAGTGCGGAAAATATCCCAGAAGAATTGTTAAAGGCACCCCTTGGTTGGATAAGGGCACCCTATGGATATTTACACCCCAAAAAGGATGTTTCCACCCCAGTTGCTAAGGAGACACCCAACAGTGGTTAGGGGGACACCCTTCTTCACGATTTGAAAATTCAAAATGGCGGGAAATTCTTTCACGTCTGCATGAATTTTGGATTCGAACTCTCGGGCAGTTTTAAAGAGATTCAACAATGTAAATCATTTGGGCTGGACATGGTAGAGCAAAACAGCGTTAGTTTAATCAATTGGATCAACTGAATTTGGCTAGATCGAGTGAAACGGGGCTCAACAGGGAACTGCAGTAAAGAAGAAATATTTCATCGAATATTTGATTCGATGCGTATTCTTCTTTACTCAACAAAATTCGTCCCTATCAAATCAGGATAAAAAAGGAAAGACAGCTTAGAAGACGCAAAGAAGAGAAAGAAAATATTCTCGTATCTGCCAGTTTTGAAGAGAAATTATATGAAGTCAACTCGAAATATTTTAATGCCTGTCGAGTATAAAAAGGCTTGTTGGGTCGATTAGGAAGGGTATCGAGAGTTTGGGGTCGATTGGGAGACCACAGGGAGGTTGCAGAGGCGAAGAGAAGAACTGCAGGAAAGTTTCCTGCTACTGTTGAAGGAGAAGGAGAAGACGAAGAACAGACGTCCCAGGACCATCGTTCTTCAACAGTGTCAACAGCAGCAGCTAAGTATCGTTGTTTTACAGCAGTACACTTCTATCGTTGATTTCTGGACGCCTTTTGTGGGTCGTAGATTCACTGTTTTATACTTTTTCACTCTTTTAATCAAATTTTGAGCATCAATTATGTATTTTGAGAACATGATTAATATGACGAGTTAAACCCCAAGCACTGGGACGACGGAGGAGGCCGTGTTTCATCCATGTGGTAATTTAAATTAATTCTTTATTTACTTTTTGCACCAATTTTAATTGAATTAAGATTTTAATTAATTATTTGTGATTTTATTTGATGGAGCATGCTTAGTCTTAGGGATTCTTGATGCGCCATGCTCATAAAATATAAATAATATTTTATAGAATCTACTTTGGCAAAGAATAGAGTTAATATTTGTTTTGTTTTGAACTATAATCGGCTAGAATTAAATTCTGAACCACTTGAAAATGAAAAATGGCCGAATCTTTAGTCCCAGTTTCTCGCACCAGTGTTAATATTTTTGTATATATAATTTTATTAAATATAAAATTCCATTTCCTTCACAAGTCTGAAACGAATCCTATTTACTACAACACCTCACCCTTATGACACTTTCCTGTAACGGGCGTAGTGGACGCCGCACGCTATAAACCTCCAGACCAATACCCTGATGAGCATCCCCCAGTTTGTGACATGTTTTGATGTCTCAAGTGTTTTCGTGGAAAACGTGTAACATATTGCTACGTGTGGCGTGGCCAAATGATTTGGCGTTTGTAGCCAAGTTGGTGTCATGACCAAAGAATAGGCATCCTATCCAGGTTGGTGCCGTGACCAAGAGTTAGCATCGTAGACAAGACATTGCCACGAGTAGTTTGGTAGCAGGTTTGTATGGATGAGATCTGCATGTCAGGAGGAAGAGCAGCCGTAGATTGTTGCAAGCCTTCGTTTGGCAATCAGCGGCATGGTTGCAGCGCTTGCATGCTCTTGGCACGACCAAATTAGGTTTTGGCGTCATGGCCAAGAGATTGCCATAAATCGTTTGGTGGAAAGTTTGTATGGCTGAGATTCGTATCTCAGGAGGAAGGGTGGTCGTTGATTGTTGCAACGCTTCGTTTGCAGCTAGTGGCATGGTTCAGGCGCGGCCGATCTAGGATTTTGGCGTAGTTTAGGCGCGGCCAAATTAGGGCTTGGCATTGGGACAAAAGTTGTCATGCCTTCGGTGGCAAGCTTGTACGGCTGAGATTTTCATCTCAGGAGGAAGGGTGGTCGTTGATTGTTGCAACCTTTTTTTGGCATTCAGCGACATATGGTAGAGCCGGCATGGCTTTGGCATCTTTTAGGCGCGGCCAAAATTAGGGGTTTGGCAAAACCGTGATGTTTGGCCTTGGGAAGGAAGTTGCCATACGTTAGGTGGCGAACTTGGACGGCTGAGATCTCCATCTCAGATGGAGGGGTAGTTGTTGATTGTTGCAACCCTTCGTTTGGCAGCCAGCGGCATGTGGTAAGGACGGCATGGCTTTGGCATATTTTAGGCGCGGCCAAAATTAGGTTTTTGGCAAAACCGTTATGTTTGGCCTTGGGACGGAAGTTGCCATGCGTTAGGTGGCAAACTTGGACTGCTGAGATCTGCATCTCAGATGGAAAGGTAGTCTTTGATTGTTGCAACCCTTCGTTTGGCATCCAGCGGTATGTGGTAGGGCCGGCATGGCTTTGGCATATTTTAGGCGCGGTCAAAATTAGGGTTTTGGCAAAACCGCGATGTTTTTCCTTGGGTCGGAAGTTGCCATGCGTTAGGTGGAGAACTTGGACGGCTGAGATCCGCATCTCAGATAGAAGGGTAGTCTTTGATTGTTGCAACCCTTTGTTTGGCAGCCAACGGCATGTGGTTGGGCCGACATGGCTTTGGCATATTTTAGTCGCGGCCAAAATTAGGGTTTTGGCAAAACAGTGATGTTTGGCCTTGGACAGCAAGTTGCCATGTGTTAGGTGGCGAACTTTGACGGCTGAGATATGCATCTCAAATATAAGGGAGGTCGTTGATTGTTGCAACCCTTTGTTTGGCAGCCAGCGGCATGTGGTAGGGTCGGCATGGCTTTGGCATATTTTAGGCGCGGCCAAAATTAGGGTTTTGGCAAAAACCTTGATGTTTGGCCTTGGGCCGGAAGTTTCCATGCGTTAGGTGGCGAACTTGGACGGCTGAGATCTGCATCTCATGTGGAAAGGTAGCCGTTGATTGTTGCAACCCTTCGTTTGGCAGCCAGCGGCATGTGGTAGGGTCGGCATGGCTTTGGCGCGAAGATGTGGCTGGCATGGTATGCCATTGGCACTGTGGTGTGGTTGGCATGCCTTTGCTGCGAAGATGTGGCTGGAATGGCATTCCATTGGCACGGTGGTTCGGCTGACATGGTCGATATGCCTTTGGCGCGGAGATGTGGCTGGCATGGCATGCCATTGGCACAGTGGTGCGGTTGGCATAGTCGGCATTCTTTTGGCGCGGAGATGTGGCTGGCATGGAATGCCATTGGCACGGTGGTGCGGCTGGCATGGTTGACATGCCTTTGGCACGGAGATGTGGGTGGCACGGCATGCCATTGGCACGTTTGGCTAGCATGCGTGGCTGGCATGTGTAGAGATGATGCCAGTCAGTACCGAGGGCTCTGCCGTGGATCATGGCATATACATAAAAAAGGTACTCTGATAATTTTGCGCAGTCATATTGAATGGTTCAATAAATGTGCTAGTGGCGACATTATTACTCAAGTGTGACGTCACTGTTTGACTAAGGTTTTACGATTTTAACCCTAATAAAAAAACCACCATCAACATTAAGTCCCCTGCTTAGCTCGGAACAAGGGATATATTGCGACGTAAGCATAAGATGGTGAAAGACAAGGACAAAATCGAAACAGAAAGTCATGAAGAGATGGTCCGGAAGATCCGGATAACCTTTTTCGAGAGATAAGGAGAATTCGTGATTCTTGTGTTGGTGGCTTTGCGTAGATTCTGCCCGTGGTGCTGCTAGTTAGGCCGCAGAGTGGTAGAGGTGGAAACTGTCTTCGGTCCAGGTAGAAACTGGCTTCAGTCCGCGGAATGGTGGAAACTGGCTTCAGTCTCGTGGAAGGATGACAACTGTCTTTAGTTCCCTGGAAGGATGACGATTGTCTTCAGATCCGTGGAAGGATGGGAACTGATCTAGGAACTTAGGATACCAAACGGTGGTGATGGCGCCTGGCAACTTTGTCTAAATTAGGTTTTGGCGTGCCGAAACCCTAATTAACGCTCCTTACTAAAATCATTGTAGAATTCTCGTACGAACTCAGATTTTGACGGTATGCCCCTCCATTCTGAACAGAAAGTAATTTCATATCTCCCTACTCGGGAATATTTAGGTTTTGAGCTGGTTTAGGAGGTGAAAACAGTACGACAACAAAACTCAGGAAGAATTTAAGAGGGATATTGCGGGCTCGAGGTGGCATAGTCGCACCCAATCATATATTCCTGTTCATGGAGCAAGAAGGAATCTTTATTCTGTTCAAACTCTATAAACTCCGTCCGCATGAAAAGAGGTATCGACCCTCTTCTGTTTTATGTTGCTCGTATGGATCCGTGCTTTCGCCTGATGTGTATCTCCAGTGGATTCCAAAATTTTCCGAACTCCATTGCATTATTGGGATGGATGGATGAAATATATGCTTGGCAACAATCATGTTAGGGCTAATCTTAGGGATTGTGGTTGCGTTGTCAGTCCATCCTGGACTTTAGGTTGTTCAGTGTCTGGACTTTCTGATCGCGATGATGATATGATGTGGATGATTGTATGGTAGAAATATTCCGAAGCCATAGTATGAAATAGATGAGTTGGGAGACATTATGTTTCCGATGTGCTTCTATCAAGTCTTCAAGGACTTTTTTCCAAGAGACATCCTTCGAACCAGCTTCTAAATCTTGGACAATCGCATGGAATGTGATGCGGCGAGCAGTCCCCAGTTATATTTCTGTTAGATCTGATGGCATGGACGAATATGTGAATGTATCTTTTTAGCGTGCTTTTGGAGTCTTCGATGCACATGTACGGCTTCATGTTGAGAAATTCATGCGGCTCATAAAACTTTGGCAGTGATGATGTTGAAATCATAAATAACCAGGTTGAGGGGAGTGAAAGCGTCCCATGCTGTTATTCCCCATGTGTAGCCTAATTTCATTGCATCGCCTTGAATCCATGTCCACGGGATTTGATAAAAGCTAATTGTACTCTTCTGGATGTGACACTGGGATGCTCAGGATATCACATGGACGAAATATTCTGGATAGAGAAGAGGTAGGAATGAGAGAGTTATATTGTTTATCGTGGCTCCCTCTGTTTCTTCAAGAAAATATTTCAACCGTGTCTCTGGAGTTATCTCACGAGTCTTTGATGGTCGTCGTATGGACTGCGATGACCAGTCCCCAGTCGCATTTTTCTTTAGTTTCTGAAGTTGTTTTCCTATGAGCAGGCTTGGGATCCACCGCGGACACGTAAAGTGTTGAAGGCGTCTTCTAGAAAGAGATGTAATGATATTCTTGCGCTACACCTTTGAAGAGTAGATGATCTTGTTTTGGCTATGGCCTTTGGTTGACTGGTCTTCTGAGCTTTGACAGTGAAGGGATCCCATGTAGATCCTTAGTCCCCAAGTATGGTTTAGATTTTTCTATCTTTTAGGATCAGTGGGTTGACCATGATAAAGAAGTCACCATCGTGCGTTCATACTGGTGATTTTGTTACTTCTTCCACATGAAACTAAAATATGGAGTATGGGTTACCTTTTTAGTGATTGCTAATGCGGTGAAGCTCTAGATAGTATCAACAAATGAACGGCAACAGTTCTTGGTAGCAGATGTAATCATAAGAGACTACATTGTCGTTGGAACAAATTAGGCTATCTGGAATTGTATGGGCATCCTTGGAAGTAAAGGATTGGATGGATGTGTAAGCGAGCAAACTGTCCATGACCACAAGTTTTGACGAAATGGATCAAAAGTTGTCCATGACTACGAAGATTGGCTGGTTGCAATCATGATCCTTGACATCGGGAGTGTGGTAGCACGACCCTTTGCAGGAAGGAGTGGCGGCCATGGTACTCTTCGTTTGGCAGCCAGCGGCATGTGGTAGGGCCGGCATGGCTATTGCATATTCTAGGCGCGACCAAAATTAGGGTTTTGGCAAAACCGTGATGTTTGGCCTTGGGCCGGAAGTTTCCATTCTTTAGGTGGCGAACTTGGACGGCTGAGATCTGCATATCAGATGGAAGGGTAGCTGTTGATTGTTGCAACTCTTCGTTTGGCAGCCAGCGGCATGTGGTAGCGACGGCATGACTTTGGCATATTTTAGACGTGGCCAAAATTAGGGTTTTGGAAAAACCATGATATTTGGCCTTGGGCCGGAAGTTTCCATGCGTTAGTTGGCGAACTTGGACGGCTGAGATCTGAATCTCAGATTAAAGGGTAGCCTTTGATTGTTGCAACCCTTCGTTTGGAAGCCAGAGGCATGTGGTAGGCCGTCATGGCTTTGGCATATTTTAGGCTTGGCCAAAATTAGGGTTTTGGCAAAACCGTGATGTTTGGCCTTGGGACGGAAGTTGCTACGCATTAGATGGCGAACTTGGACGGCTGAGATATGCATCTCAGATGGAAGGGTAGCCGTTGATGGTTTCGACCCTTCGTTTGGAAGCCAGCGACATGTGGTAGGGCCGGCATGGCTTTGGCATATTTTAGGCGCAACCAAAATTAGAGTTTTGTAAAAACCGTGATGTTTGGACTTGGGCCGGAAGTTTCCATGCATTTGGTGGCGAACTTAGACGGCTGAGATCTGCATCTCAGATGGAAAGGTAGTCGTTGAGTGTTGCAACCCTTCGTTTGGCATCCATCGGCATGTGGTAGGGCCGACATGCTTTTGACATATTTTAGGCGCGGCCAAAATTAGGGTTTTGGCAAAAACCGTGATGTTTGTCCTTGGGCCGGAAGTTTTCATGCATTAAGTGGCGAACTTGGACGGCTGAGATCTGCATCTCAGATGGAAGGGCAGCCGTTCATTGTTGCAACCCTTCGTTTGGAAGCCAGCGGGATGTGGTAGGGCCGGTATGGCTTTGCCATATTTTAGGCGCGGCCAAAATTAGGGTTTTGGTAAAAATCGTGATATTTGTCCTTGGTCCGGAAGTTGCCATACGTTACGTGGCGAACTTGGACGGCTGAGATCTGCATCTCAACTGGAAGGGTAGCCATTGATTGTTACAACCCTTCGTTTGTCAGCCAGCGGCATGTGGTAGTGCCGGCATGCCTAATTAGGGTTTTGGAAAAAACGTGATGTTTGGCCTTGGGCCGGAAGTTTCCATGCGTTAGGTGGAGAACTTGGATGGACGAGATCGACTTCTCAGATGGAAGGGTAGCCGTTGATTGTTTCAACCTTTCGTTTGGAAGCCAGCGGCATGTGGTAGGGCCGGCATGGTTTTGGCGCGGAGATGTGGCTGGCATGGCATGCCATTGTCACGGTGGTGTGGCTGGCATGGTTGGCATGCCTTTGGTGCGGAGATGTGACTGGCATGGCATGCCATTGGCATGGTGGTGCGGCTGGCATGGTCGGCATGCCTTTGGCGCGGATATGTGGATGGCATAGCATTCCATTGGCACGTTTGGCTAGAATGCGTGGCTAGCATGTGTAGAGATGATGCCAGTCAGTACCGAGGGATCTGCCGTGGAGCATGGCATATACATAAAAAAGGTACCTCGGTAATTTTACTCAGTTATGTTGAATGGTTCAATAAATGTGCTAGTGGCGACATTGTTACTCAAGTGTGACGTCACTGTTTGACTAAGGTTTTACGATTTTAACCCTAAACTAAAAACCACCATCAACAACTGTATCAACAAAACTAGTTGATCCCTTCTATCTTCTTCATAGTATCTTGGTTTATTTTTCAACACTTTATGCAACAAGGAGAGAAAACTGTCAAGCTTCTTCAAGCTGGCATCCTCCATATACAAGAGAACAACAATGTCAAGGTTTTCGTATCCAAAAGAGTTACCCATTTAGAAGTCAAGATCTTCGATCTCAAATCCAAAAACTAGCTACTTAAACCAGAAAAACATTAGAGTCAGTGTTGTGGATTGTGGCATACAAAACATCTTAACGGATCAAACAGTACTCCCTAATATTTTATTAATAAGTGTAATTCCATAAGATTACTAAGAAAGTGACATAATTTTTACAGATCAACATTCTTACAACCAAGTTCAAGGGATTGCTAATAGCATCAATAATTATTTGAATTTTCTACTACTCTCGGACCATATATCATCCGGACAGTTCCCATGGTTTTTAATATTCCCCACCAATCCAGCAAACTCTTGCACTATTGCTGTTTCTTGAGGAACTTCCGAAACAACCTCAATCTTCTTTGGTTCCACAGTCCATCCCAAATGAAGTTCTATAAAATGTGCACCGGATGTGAACTCAAATGAAGTAGAACTTTCTTTGCAAGGGATGATATGATCCTTGAGACAAATAGTGCCATTTGTGCCATGTATAGATAAGTCCAGACAAACGTTAGAGAGGAATGAGCAGTAAAACGTTGCCACTTTTTCCTCTTGATTATCTCCAGCCAACCAAGTTAAGGAACCTCCACAAGCCAAAAGGATACCAGCTTCATTACAAATTGGCCCTGGTAGAGTAGTTACAATGTTTGGTAGTTGGTTGTTGGTTGCCCATAAGATGGCGCCGATGCAGTACCATCCCACATCTCCGAGTACTCCGAGAGCATCTAGTTCTTCCTTTACTAGTTGTTCTCTACGAAATCAGGAGTTTCATTGTAGAATGTGCATGTTGAGTGTATCTAAACCAAACAAAGATAAAAAAGAAAAAAAGAGGATTTTATCATTAAGGCAGGAGATAGTAGGTGTGCAGTGAAAAATGCAAATAAATCATCTAATGTAAGAATTTATAGTGATTTGCTGTAATTATCAACAGTTAAACATCTATTTGAGGTACTAGGACACTATGTCGTCAAAGGAGAGCAAGGCGCCTAAGTGAGCCTACCTCCAATTTGGTCTTTTTAGTCGCATTGGGTACCATAGGCGCCCCTAGGCGCCTAAAGCGTGATAACCTAGTGAGCTGAAAAGGTTAAAACTTAAAAAAATGTCTTACCGATTTGAGTTTACCGAAGAGTTTGGTGTCCGCAAGAAGCTCTTTGATCTTAGGACTCCTTGGGTGATGGAGCCACATCGTACCATCCATGAACTGTACACCATTCAATCTGCAAGCCTCAATATTTGATCAAGCTCCGAGGTATTTAAAGTCGTCGGTTTCTCTAAAAGCAAATGTTTCTTCTTCGTTGCAGCCAAGATAGCCCATTGTAAGTGCAAGCTTGTGGGAAGTGGCATATACACAGCATCGACATTTGGGTCATCAAGAACTTCATTGTGACTCCCATAAATCTTAACGGAATCAGGTAATTTGTTGTTTAAGGCGATTTTTTTTGCTTTCTCAAACGGCTGCCGATGGCGTAGATAGTTGAGTTATGGGATAAACCAATAGCTCTTGAAACTTTCCTAGCTATTTGAGCACATCCTATTATACCAAATCGGATACGATTCTCATCCTTCTGCTGTGATTTTCGAAAATTGATTCTGAGCAAGCTAGGAGTATACTCTCAAGATCTATTTCTAAAAGTAATTATTGGATACATGTGCAGTTGCAGTATGATGGTCCATCTCATGATAATGTTTCTTGTCCACTCTTTCGTGTTGACACAATTGGATGTCATTCTTCCATGTAATGCACTGCTGAAGGGCATGCTTGGTTTGGTTTTTCCACTAGACAAAGTCATGCCAATTGTTAGCGAAACCAGTACTATACAAAATAAGCACTATGTGCTAGTTTAATGGTGACAATCTCCGGTTGAAGTGGATTTCGTCACCGGAAACTCACATTAGTTGGCCGATTTTGGGAGACTTTACCGGGTGATTAGGTTTTTAATATCGGTCGTTTCTTTTTTCTCCTTCAAATGCCTCGTCAAAAAAAAGAAAAAATGCCGCTAAAGAGCCGCGAACACATCTAATTCTTTAGCAAAAGGCAAAAGAATATGTGGGAATTATATAATTGTCTCTCCTTTTCATGGGTTTCACAAATACCCTTATAAGACAATAAAAATACCCCTCTTCATCTATAGGCCTATAAGGAGTCCATTAATAATTTTTTTATTTCCATATTTATCAACCTCACAAAAAATCATTTTCATTATTTTCTTTCCTGATCTGATTCTTTTCTTTCCATCTACCTCCTCCGCCATCACCAAAGCTGCAACCTCTGCTCTTCTCCATCGCTGCTACTAGAGTACCACCATCATCTCTTACGCCACCACCGCAACCAACACCATTAGCGCCACCCTCTCTATCGTCACAAACATCACCATATTTTCACCATCTCTATCGTCAATTAATTAGATCGATTTTCATCAAGACAGTTTCTTCCGCGTGAGTAAATTGAATCCACCGTCTGCACCACCACCTCCTAAATTAATTATAGATCGATTTTCCACTTTTTTAGCCGCAGAAATTCAATATGGTGCGAATCGACGAGAACCTAATTTTCAAATACTAATCTTGGTCATTAAAAACATCAGATTCATTCCGATTTCAGTTGATTTCAGTTTGAAGAACCAGAAATCGATAATAACGATGTGTATCGATTGTGAAGAGACAATGAAAATCTTCATCAATAAGTGGATCTGAAGATTCAATCATCATAAACAAATTAAAAGATAAGTTTGATCTCTTACTGTCATTCTAAGTAGTAACCTAAATTTGATCTTGGTTTTGATTTTTTTGGTGTTGATTCAACATGATTTCTTTGTTTATTTCGATTTTAATTGAGCTCTTGATTATAAATAATTTCTGAAACAAGCAAATGAGTTTGTTTGTACTAGTGAGGTTGGTGGTGCTGATGGTGATAGAAGCATTGGGTATTGGTGGTGTTGTTGTTACAACGGTGGTGGAAGGTGTTGTTACAACGGTGGTGGTGGATGTTTGTTGCATTGCAGGTGATGGTGGTGGTTTTTATTGTTATAGTGAGGGTGGTGGCGTATTTTTTAAGTGATCAACTACTGTTGTTGACACCACTTATGGGATCAACTCCTGTTGTTGACACCATTTTTATGGGATCAACTACCATTGTTGATTCCATTTATGAATCAATTCATATTGTTGACATCATTAGTATAGCCATGCTTGTAGTTTAAATCATTTTTGTTAAAAAATTAGATACTTTATAGTACGAGTACCTAAAATGCTCTTCATATTGTGTATTGCCTCTCTTACATCAACATTATAAAAACTAGTATGCTTATGGATTTCTTTTTTTGTGGTTTTTGAAAGTGTTAGTTGATGGGTGTGGTAGTGGTGGTTGTGAAGGTGCTGGTGGTGGCTTTTGTTGGGATGGTGGAATCAACAATGGAGATTGACTTATTTTGCAACTATTTTGGCTTCAGGAGCAGATTTGGAAACTACTATATTGGGGATTATGTATGTATCGGGTACTGAAATCACCAATAATGCATGATATTAATAATTTATGGGATCAACTCCTACTGTTGATACCATTTTTATGGGATCAACTATTGTTATTGATTCAGTAAATGGGATCAACTCCTGTTGTTTACTCTATTTTTATGGAATCAACTATTGTTGTTGACAACATTTCGTTGGATTAGTATAATTATGCATGTAGTTTAAATGCTTTGATTTTTATAGATGTAAATTCTTCAAAATGTTGAATTTGTGGTGCAATGGTAGCATGACTAATTCCACGTCAGACGATGCGTGTTCGACTCATGCCAAATTCACTCATTCATATATGTCATTTTGTATCAAACTTTGGTTGTTGCAAGCCATAGATGGTGTTCCAGAGGTTATATTTTGAAATTGTCAGATAACGATTTGGAATTGAGATTTTTGATTCACTGCTCTAGAACGAAAGGGATTAATGATTAGGTTTCATACTTGTTGGATGTTTCTTTTTTTATGCTTTTTTGTGTTGGAGTTATGTTTTGTAGCGACATATATTCTGATTTGTTTTTATCAATGTTATTCTTGTGTTTCTTAAGAATATTTCAGTTTTAAGGTTCCAGTTTTATTGGTTTTTACAGGAACCATACTTACATAAATATTTTCATCTCATTTTTTGTGGATCAACTTCCATTGTCGATCCCACTTAAAGGGATCAACTTTTGTTGTTGACGTGTTCACTGGGATCAATTTTGATTGTTGACACAATAAAAGAACTATAATATATATTAGTAAAGTTATTTTTGAACTTTTAGTTTTTGGATCAACTTCGGTTGCTGACACCAAATTTTAACGACGATGGTGGCCGCGGTGGAAACAGCGGAGACGTCAGCGGTGACAACAATGATAATGGTGGTGGTGGTGGTGGTGGTGGTGGTGAAATATTAGTGGCGGTGGTGAACTATTAGTGGAGGCTGTAGTTAGTAAGTGGTGGTGGTGGATTGGTGGTGGTGGCGGTGCTGGTAGTGGTGGAATGGTGGTGGTGGTAGTGGTAGTGGCTGTGAAATAAAAAGAAAATATGTTAATGGATAAGGATAAGGTTTGTAAATAAAAATAATTATAAGTGAGGTTATTAAGATAATCTGTTTATTAATGTATAAGGTTTTTAAATGATAGAGGTATATTTATTGTTGTATAAGGGTATATTTGTTGGGCATCAAAATTAGGAGTATTTAATTAATGGGTATATTATTTATATGTCTCTACTTTTGACACCCAATAAATATATCTTTATACAACAATAAATATGTCCCTACTTTTTAATAACCTTATCCATTTAAAATTAGATTCCCTTAACACCCTCACCCATATAATATTTTTTTTTATTTCAAAATGCAACAAATTTATTCCTCTACCACTTCACCACCACCACTAGCACCACCACCACCAACATTCAACTACCATTCCACCACCTATTGTTGACCCGCCACCTACCAACCTCCACCACCACTAATATTCTACCACCACTCCTTCACCACCACCATTACACCACCAGTCCTCCACCACCACTAGTTCATCGTCGCCACCGCCACTAGTCCGCCGCCGCCGCCACCACCGCCACTGGTTCAGATATTTTTGTGTTAATAGCAGTAGTTGATCCAAATAAAAATAGAACCAACAATAGAAGTTGATCCAATTTAGGGGATCAACAATGGTAGTTGATCCAATTTAGGGGATCAACAATGGCAGTTGATCCAAAAAAAAGGGATCAACAGTAGAAGTTGATCCAATTTAGGGGATCAATAATGACAGTTGATCCCCTAAATTGGATCAACAATGAAAGTTGATCCATGTAAATGGAGTGAACTTGGCGTGAATCTAACACACATCATCTAACATAGAGTCAGTCATGCTACCATTGCACCACAAATTCAACATTGGAAGAAATTTACATGATTTAAACTACAAGCATGATTATACTTATCCAAGGAAATATTGTCAACAATAGGAGTTGAAAGGCTCAACAACAGTAGTTGATCCAATAAAAAATTGGGTTAACAACAAGAGTTGATCCCATAAAAAGTTGGATCAACAATAAAAATTGATCCCATAAAAACATATAAACAACACCAATTGATCATCACCCGTAGATTCATAAACAAAAACAACTTCATATCCTTCATTGCAGTAACCACCAACAGAACCATCAACCACCATTTATAATCCATAGCAGCAACTGCCACTGTCTTCTATGAAGCTTCAACACCGATTCGAACCATCTGAACCAATTGAGTAAATACCAAATCCTAAATCAAATCTCCATCTCGTCAGATCTGATTTTGAAAATTAATCTTTAAAATCCCAAACCAGTTGGCAGCGAAGAAGGTGTTGATAGTTGCAGAGCTAGTGACGATGAAGATGGTGGTGGTTGGAGTGGTTTGGTTTGATTTGTTTCAATCACAGAACTCTCTATCTCTCAAATCTTAAATATCTGTGACAAAATTAAAAATCATACATACCAAATCGGTATCTTCTTTCAATAATTCGAACATGCAAAGATCTCTCTGAATCTCCAACTCGAAATTATAAAATCAAAAACCAAAAACAAATCTGTTGATCCCTAAATCTGGAAAATCAAATTTTAACCTAAGAAGATGAAGAAAAATAATTAACAGGTTGAAAATCGAACATAAACATATTGATAGATCAACTGATTAGAGTAGAGGGCGTGTTGGTGCAGCGACGGAGGAGTTGGTGGTGATGGTAGTTGCAGACGTTGAAGGGAAGAAGAGAAAGAAGAAGAAATAAAACCTTGATCCGATCTAAAAGAGGGAGGGATAAATATGAAAAGGAGAAAAAACGTTAGTGGACTCCTGATGGGCTTATAGATAAATAAGGACATATTTATTGTTTGATAAGAATATTTGTAAAGTCCATCAAAAACAGGGACACATATTTCAATTACCACTTAATTAATATACCCATATGTATATATGGTTCGCATTGTAATCACCGCATGGTTGGCTTTGCATATTAAACCATTTTATTTCTCCTTTTTCATTGTATCTTTCTCTTATGTCCTTGCAGAATAGTGGTGCACTGATAACCTTGCAGTGGTTTGTGAAATGGCCTTGAAGGAGAGTGACCACAACACCTAACTAGAGATCTTATCCTAGTAGCCATGGGAGGCCATGGAAACAACCTAACAAAATGTTGTTTTGGGTATTCAGTGAATGGAAACAAGCTTCATGTAATTTATCTTTTGATTAGCAGTTACGACAATAATGATCTTTTATGAACATTGTGAACACTATGTAACAATGATATCATCGTGTCCACAAACAATGTTAACATTATCTAAAGAATACGATTACAAATAAAATGATTACGAAATGAAACACAAATGCCATAGGACACTCTGAGACTCAGGTCTCGTCATCGTTTCTATACTACAGTTATCATAAGGGCCTGACGGTGATGAATATAAGTAGATAAAAGTCATAAATTCGTAATATAAATGAGACAATTATTTACGTGGTTTAGCACTAAGGCCTACGTCCACGTGGGTATTGGTTTTCACTATGATTTGTAAGAGGTTACAAGGAGTAGTCGAACGACTCTGAGTAGGGAACGAAGGTAAGTGAAGAAGATAAAACTCATACTTACTGTTTACAATATCTCTTACCCTAACTATAGTTCTCTCTCCTAAAATTTGGTCGACCTCTTCTTTCTTACTAGAGTTAGGTATTTATAGGCTTATTGTATGGGTCCCTCTTCTATGAAACAGTTGTTTCTTATCGTCTTGATTTGTGTGCCGATCCCAATGGTATCTTCGTAATGCCCTGGTGCCTCCAACGGTAATATATTACAACGATGGAATGCCTCCTTCTCCTTCATAGGATGTTTTACATGTATCCTACGTATGTAGAATTTAATGCGGGTGGTTGGGTAGTCCGCACGCGTCAGACAGCTATTTACTGCAGCTGTCACCTCCTTGTCAGTGAGATTCATCCGCACCCTTGATCTTGGATCCATCTTGGGATAGAGTAAAGTAGGTTTTTGGGTCCTCTATGGTGCTTCGCGGTTCCTTTCTCATAAGGTACTCCTTGGTCTTCCGATCGTCGGATCTATCTGGTGATGGATACGTGGCATGTGATGATGAAGCATACCCCTTGGGTGTTGAATCTTGGCATCAAAGTTTGATATCCCCCTGCCTCGGGTCATCCACGTGTAATATATATGACACATGGATGGGTGGGGATTATGTGTATACAATTTTTCCCTTTTCTTCAAGCTTGACGTGGGTCAATGTTTGGAGAAAAAACGTCTTCTCAATCTCCACGTCTTGCAATAACTCCACCTAGATTTTAGGGCATGTTTCCCACTCCTAGTAATAACTTCTCCTTGGGTTAACTCCCCCTAGATTTTAGGGCACGTTTCCCACTCCTAGTAATAACTTCTCCTTGGTTCTCGGGATGGTTTTATTTTTTTTCAATATAGATATGAGAGAGGGCTGGTGAAATAAATTTTATTCTCTTCTTCATTCTCATTCTCTTCTGAACGATCTCCGTCTTTGTTTTCTGAGGAGAATCTTTAATTCCATTTCAAATTTGTCTTCTTTTTCTTTATTTTCACTGCTAGTGCACCTTGCCCATACTGGTTATCCCTTGAACTTCCGGTCTTCTTTGAGTAGTTCCGAGCGTTGATCCTTTCTTGTTGATCCTTGAATTTCACCATTATTATGGGTAAGCATTTAGCTTCTGATATTGTTAATATTTTCTTCAATTGTTAATGTCAATGGCTTCTGATGATGCTACTCTTGATTTTTGTTGTTGTAGTTGGGGTCTTTAGAATTTTTTATGGAGAACATGATATACGAATATAATTGCCCATGTTCTTCATCACAAAATCTGGAGTCGTCTGATTTGATCATTTCTAGGATTTTTCTTATGTATTAATGATGCTTTTAATGAACTGTGATGATCATTGATTCAGTTTTTGATTTCTGTGGTTATTCATTGCCCCTTGTAGGTACTTATGGCTGGTAATGATCATAGGCATGGTATTTACAGGTATTCGTCGCAGAGTCCTTATAGATCTTCGCCGACCAGGAGCGCTAATATATCTCCACCGAAGGGTGCGCCTCCTAGAACTTCTCAATCAGATCTTCGTGCACGTGCGGTTTCTTCATCTTCTGATCCAAAGGATGCTCCCGAAAGGAAGGGGGATCAGGTCAGAGGTTCTCGTTATCCGGTTGATCGTCCTGTTGGAAAGCCTTCCTCACAGCGCTCGGAGCCGTTGGATGTTCAGCCAATCCGTTCTCTTGCTCCTTCACCTACTCAGAAACCTATGGCATAGCTTAACGTTGCTCCTTTAAAAGACTCTTCGTATAAGAATCCTTTGCCAAAGTAAGTAGACTCGTTGAGAAATCCGTCGACGAATAGAAAAGTTTCGGATATGAGTCCTCCGAAGAAGTCATCATCGGGTAAATCGGTGTCTGCTGGGGTTGCTCCTTCTGGACGAATTGTTCCAGCTCCAAAGAAGAAGAAAAAAGTTTCCTTCAAGCATATTGATCTTGGAGAATTTAAGGTGAGGCATGGTCTTGAGAACTTCGAGGTTCGTTTTTACAATCAAGGAGATGATCTTACTTATGATATGATCAAGAATTATAAATATGATGCTTTTCATCTCTTGACGACCGTGGGAGCCTCCGAGGATGGTTTGATGTTGCCCTTCTATAAGTGGGGGGATTCATTATATTATCTTCGGACCCTTCGTAAGTGTTACCTTCGGAGCAAAGGTGAGACGCTGATGACATGCTATACTCCCGATATTGAGGAGAAAAGTTTGTACACCACTAAGAACTTCAATGCTTCCTTTGGAAATTATGTCAATAGTAGGAACCGAAAGCCGTGGAGTGTTGGTCTTTGTATGATGGCTGCTTCTCAGGGTGAGGTTCATCTTCTTAGTGAGGTGAGTGATTCAAAGCTTCGGTTCTTCCCTGGTACCGAAGGAACTGATAAGCCAGAGCTCTTTCCCCTCAAGGAGCATCTTCGTCCTGATCATAATTATGAGTGGCATGCCACTCCTCTTGAAATTATTGGTCCTTGGGCTCATGGTTGGATTCCTGGTCTACATGGGTGGAAGCCTATCGCTGGCAGTAAACCTCGTGATGGTGCCCCATCCCGCTATGGTGATTTTTGTCCTTGGGAGTTAAATTTTGCTGGTATGAATTTTGATTGTGCTGCTGATTTTCCCGGCGTTGAGAAAGAGGAGAGTTCTGATGCAGGTCTTCCTACGAAGGGTACTGCTACTGTCAAGGTATGATTCAATATAATAATACGATGTATATGTATCTTTTCCCCTTGAATCAGAGATTTACCGTGTACTTGTTGTAGGCTTCGAAAAAGAAAAAGATTAGGCATATTCAATCTTCTACCGCTGATGTTGAGGAAACGGAGATCCCTGAGGTTGCCAGTCCTGTAAATGACCAAGAGGGCTCCGATGACGAGGAAGTTACCGATGAAGAGGAGAGCACAGATAATTCTCCACATAATCATGGAGATAATGAAGATATGGGTGACGAAGATACTGGAGAAAAGTACGCACGTGGAGGTCAATGGGAATATCCCACGGTGATCCCCGATTATACCCCTTTCCACCCGCCAGAGGAACGAGGATGCCGATCTTCAATCGCCGATCCCTGAGCCGATAAAATCTTCGGAGCCGAACCAGGAATTTTCCTTTGGAAAAATCTACTCTGCTGGCAGGAAGGTTGATATTGGCGCTGCCATGGGTATATCTTCCGACTTTTCCATATTATCTCCTAATGATTACTGGGAATTGGAAGATGAGAATGAAGAAGGTAAAGAACGTGAATAGGATAGTTTTGATGTTGAAGATGCTGAGCTTCGTGTTGTTAAGGAAGCTGAAGATAAAAGACTGCCGCTGGTGGTGAGGCCGCTGCTGGCGTATCTTCTGAGGGCTTTGTAAATGTTGTGATGCGCGATGGAGATGATGTGACCTTTGACTGGTTAATGAAGAAAGATCTGATGAACGTTCCCCATCCTGCCCCTATGG
Organism: Papaver somniferum; assembly: GCF_003573695.1. Lineage (NCBI taxonomy): Eukaryota > Viridiplantae > Streptophyta > Magnoliopsida > Ranunculales > Papaveraceae > Papaver > Papaver somniferum. The sequence goes on from NC_039365.1 coordinate 22,957,049, forward strand.
TTCCTGGGGAGAGGGATTTCGATGCTTTCATGCGTCAGCGAATGCAAATTTCATCTCGTGATGAGGTTGCTGAAATCTGGGTACGGGACTTATGAGCCACTCCTTCTAGCCTTATGGTTGATCCACCTTCGTCTATCTCTGACATGATGGCCATAGCTGATGGGTATCAATACGGTTTCCCTCAGCAGTGCATTCTTGAGGTGAGATGTTTTATTTTCTTCTTGGAGAAGTAGTACAATTTCTTTTCATTAGTGATTCTTACTTTCCCCTGGCTGCTGTAGTTGGTGAGGAGTGAGCACTGCAATCACACTCTTTATCAGTTCTTTAGAGATAAGGCCTTTAAGCTGGAAGGGAAGCTACGTCAGAGGTATGATGAGCTAAATTCTTATCAGGAAGCTCTTGAGGATAGAGACAAGGAGATATTAGAACTGAAGGAGCAGCTGAAAAGGAAACAGCAGGTTGCTGCCGCTAAGAAAGAGCTTCGTCAGGAGGCGTCTTCTCATAAAGTTAAACTGGAGAAGGATCGGACTGAATCTTCGTCTGCTGGCACATCGTCTAAAGGTTTTTCTTTTTTTCCTTTTTTCCGTCTTCGTCTTTTTAGTGTTCGTTCTAAGTTAGCCGGCCCTGTCTTCAGTGGATGGTGCCGGAGAGTTAGTATGGGTTCGGAATGAGAGGCTTCGCCAAGATTCTCGTATTAAATAATTGGTAGCAAAAGTGATAGATGCGTCTAATAGGTGGAATTCTTGGGCCGAAGAATATAACCAAATGTCGGCTCAGTATCGAGAAAGACGGAAGCAGATGGTTGAGATGCAAAATACTAAGATCACTGCTTGTCACCAGTTCAACTGTACTTTATTATGGACTCGTGAGAATATTTATGAAACTCGTGATACTGATTCTCGGTTGGAAGCCAAAGTGACAGATCTAGAAGTGGAGCTTCGTCAGGTCCGTTCGTCCCATGATCCTGAAGTTCGGCATTATATACAGCGGCTCGTTCGGTAAAGGGACGATGTTAGGGCAGAGGCACACGCTCTGAGCAAATATTTAACTACTTCTCGGGCCGACGTTGCTCGTCTGGTGGAATTAGAGAAGGATTTAGAGATTAATATGTACAGACTTACCAAGGGGATCGAAGGGATGGATAATGAAGTCAATCGCCTCCATCATTTGGATTCCATGAAGAAGGTAGAGTTGGATGAGCGTAAATTCGCTCTTGAGAACCTTCGGCTCGATTATAAGAAACTTTCCAACGAGTATGATTTTCTTGATGAAGCCCGGCATGCAGTAGTGAATGAATATGAGATAGCTTCGGCTGATGTCAAAGGTATATGTTCGTTTGGTCGTGGATAATCGTTCCACTTCTTCCTACTGAAGTGTTGTTTTATTTTGTTTCAGAGCTCGAGCGACAACTTGGCCTTACAAATGAGAAGCTTGAAAAGGCTCAATCTGAGCTAGTAAAGCAGCAAGGACAATCCAAGTACTTTGAAGCGCTGGTTGGGTCTCGGGATGTAGAAGTGAATGAATTGTCAAAGGATGTGGAGCGGTTGAAGTCACCGCTCTCTCAATCTGAACTTAAGGATATTTTCATCACACATGAGGCTCGTCGACAGCTAGCTGAAGAAGTTAACAAGACCTTGTCCCAGGTAGAGAAAAGTCTTCTGAAATAGCATGGTATCACCAACAGATACAAGCGCCATCCTGTTCCCGAATCTAAGGATGCACATGGTCCGGTACGTCCCGGTTCTATTATGGAACCGGTCTTTATACTTGGTGTTGACCGGTACCTCATTTTGAGGACCGGTACCTGTACTTGTACCTGGAGTTGTACTTGTACCTCAGGTACCGGTCCGGTACAAGACTGGTACCGGGTTTGTACCTGATTCACAAATGACAAAATATGAAGGAAACTCTAGGCCGTGTTCTGACCTATTTTTCTTCAGTTCTTCACTTCATTTCACACATTCAGATCCTAACATACATCCAATCAATTTAAGCATTCAACAATATCATCTCTTACTTGCCCAAATTTGATCCTAACTATTTGAGCTAGCTACCACAAGATACAAGTTCATTTTTAATACCAGTAAAGAAATTTCAATCAGAAAAAGAGGTAGCTGGACAAAAGAGATACAAAATGACACAAGAGAGATTGAACAAAGACCATCAGAATGAGTCCATTAACAACATCTTTAAAATTTATTCTTTTTGTGCTTTTGATTTAAGATAGACAGCACATACCATCCACCAAAACCCTGGTTCAATTCAAGTGCATCACCATCTCTATCTGAATCTCAGATCGGCAGCACATACCATCCACCAAAACCCTGATTCATCTTCTTCTTCTCCACATCACCATTAAATCTACAACATCAAACTTTCCTTGTTTACAATTCAATAGGAACATCTTCTAATTCTAAGTTTACATCCATGAATTAACAACAACCTCAACTCATTACCTCTGTATAATCAAAAACCCATATCAGAAATGATCTAAAACCATTAATTTCAATAGAATCAACCGATTCGATCTCAAACAAAACCCTTAATTAAACATGCAATCAATAAAAAAAATTATCATTTAAAAAAATTAATCAAACCTGAAATTAATAAAAACCTAAAGTCAATTTGTATCTGATGAATTAATTTACCCGTTGTTGACTTGATGTTAGCTTTTGAAATAATTGAAGAAGAAGTGAAGAAGAAGGTCGTAGTCGTTGTGATAGAGAGGTGTCGATGTCGCTGTGATAGAGAGGTGTTGATATCACTGTGATTGTGATGATTTGATTTGATTCTGGTGGTGTTGCTGAAGAAGATGAAGTGATGGATCGTTAAGAACAGAAGAATAAGAAGGAGGAGGAGGAAAGACAGAGATATTTAGTAAGTGAATAAAGGAATTTGTTGTATATACCTAACATCAGTGGCTACGATTCAAGAAAATCAAGGGCTAGGATTACTCCGGGGTTTTGGTCCGGTACATGCCTGGATTCTGGGCAGAACCGGTGCTTGGACTCATATACAACCGGTTCATAATTCAATTCCCGTTCTCTGTACCGACTGCACCAATTCCGATTTGGTTCTGGCCTGGTTTTTTTCGGTTCTAAGCCGGTACTCCGGTTCCAGACCGGTTCTTGTGCAGCCTTAACCGAACCTTATAGGTCTACCTCTGATCCATCCTCTGGAGGGAATGTTCCTTCTTCTCAAAAGAAACACTCTACTGATCGTGTTAAAGCTTCGGGAGAGAATTATGTCCTTATTGTCGTAGCATAGATATGATCATTGTTGATTATTCAGCTTTGGGTTTTTGTTTTTAAGTTTCTTGTGTTTCTTGTTCATCTTTTAAGATTGTAATCAATTTTTTATGGAATGGATCATCAGTTTCCCTTAGTCAAATATAGCTTCATTTTTTCTTGCATTGTTTCCTTATATAATTAAATCTACTAAGATATGACAATGTAAAATAATGATGAGTGTGTTGTAAAACAATGAGGATACGCACCTTCATTATTTGTTGTGGACATGTCACCCTGTCGGCCAATCCCGGGCCAGATGATTACCTGACGGCGGAGGTTAATGCAGCGGTATCGGATATGTAGTGTGTTATTGAGATATTTACATGCATCCATTCCGCCGATTCACTGAATCGTGTTAGGTTGGGTATCTCTTTCTGCTGCAATCCTTCCCCATGGTCATACACTCATAGACACTGATAGGGGAGTCCTGAGAGATTGTGTGTAAGTACTTTACCCAATGTAAATGTCAGTAGAGGATCATTATTGATCCCTTTATTCATAACAGTCTGGTAAGAAAATAAAAAGTTCTTGTTTGACTGATGAGGTGAGGTCTGTTATCCCTCATCCAGAGATAGAAACATGTCGAGCACATTAGCTGTCTTCTTCTTCTGGTGTTCTTCACGCAGGTGCAGGATTGCGTTGCCTCAAGGATAGTATGGCTTGAGGTATTTTGCATTCCAGGGGTTCCTCAGGATTTCTCCCTTTAAGTTTCACAGGTAGTACGATCCCTTTCCTGCGACACATCATGAATAACGAAAGGTCCTCCCCATGTTGCTTCTAGTTTATCCCATTTCTTTTCTCGTTGATACTGTGGTATGGTTCGTAGCACATACTGTCCTCCTAAAAAATTTCTAAGTTTAACCTTTTTATTGTACTCCCGTGCTAGTCTACGCTGATAATTCTCCATTCTTTGCAACGCTGCTTCTTTTCTTTCTTCAAAATCATCGAGCCTTTCTAGCATCATATCTGTTGTTAGGTTCCTTTCCCAGGCTTCGGTCTTTGTTGTAGGCATGATGATCTCAGTTGGGATCACTACTTCGGTTCCATGGGTAAGAAGGAATAGATATTCTCCTGTTGCCGATCTTCTGGTGGTTCGGTATGACCATAGGGCATTGTTTAATTGCTCACACCATCGACCCTTGTGTTCATATAACGAATTTTTGAGGATAAGAGCGAGGGTCTTATTGGTAGCTTCGGATTTTCCATTACTCTGAGGGTAAATGGGAGTGAACTTATTCTTCCTGATCTTGAAGGTATCGAAGAGCATGTCAATGTTATTTCCCTGCAGCTGCTTGCCATTGTCTGAAACGATCTCTGCAGTAATGCCAAATCTGCAAATGATATTTTGGAAGATAAAATTGAATACTTCGACATCTCTAATTCTGGATAGAGCTTTGGCTTCTACCCATTTGCTGAAGTAATCTGTGGCTACTATTAAGAATCGTCCTTTTTCTGTTCCTTCGACCAGTGGGCCGACGATGTCGACTCCCCATTTTACAAATGGCCATGGGCTTCCCACTGAATTTAACTTTGTTGCTGGAGCATGAATTCTTTTAGCGAACCTCTGACATTCTTCGCATCTTTTGGACATCCTAGAAGCGTCTTGTATCATCTGTGGCCGGTAGTATCCTTGCATTTTACCTTTATCAACCAATGACCTCATTTTACTTTGATTGCTTGCGTTTCAGTAATGAATGTCTTTTAAGATACGATGCCCCTTCTCTCTGGATAAACAACGTAATAGAGGTCTAGGGAAATATTTCTTGTATAAGACTTCGTCACGAAGTTCGTATCTCCCTGACTTTGATTGCACTATTCGGGCTTACTTGACATCGATGGGAAGCATTCCTTCTTTGAGAAAAGGGTGAACTTCGGTTCTCCAGTCTTCTTCGTTGTTGAAGTCTTCGTCTTCATTTGCTCTCGTCAGGATGTCGTCTTCGGAAAAGTCTTCTGCGATATCTTCTCCTGCATCGTCTTCAGCAATATCCTCTCCTGCATCGTCTTCAGGATTTGTGGTAGCGATAATTTGTTGTGGGAAGATGAAGGTTCGTATACTCTTGCTATCTTGATGGCCTTGACGTTCTCGTCTTTTAGCATCGATGAAATATAGGCTAAGGCATCGAAATATCTGTTATCTTTTCTACACAGATGTCGGAACTTGATATTGGGCACTTTTGATGCTAGAGTTTGGACCAGGTCCATGTAAGCCGAGAGGGTTTCGTCATAAGTGTTATATTCAAGTTCTATCTGTCGAATGACTAGCTGTGAATCATTTATTAGGCGTACGTCGGTTATTCCAATTTCTATAATCAAACGAAGAGCATGTACGACGGCTTCGTACTCCACAATGTTGTTAGTGTGCCCCTCGAATTCCAATATCAGCCCGTGCACGATCCTATCTCCTGTGGGTGTTGTGATGATGATCCTTATGCCTTCACCTTCTCTATTCCGGGATCCGTCGATGAAAAATTTCCATATTATTTGGCTTGAGGGTTCGAGTACGTCGATTAGATCCTTTCCATCTTCTTCCACCCCTGGTATGTCCTTCACTTCTTCGCCATTGTCCAGAGGCAAGTCTGCTAGGAAGTCTTCCAAGACCTGAGACTTTTGGGCGGTTTGGATCTCGTGAATGATATTAAATTGTTCTAATTGTGTATTCCACTTTTATATTCTTCCCACCTCCCCTGCATTTTTGAGAACAGACTCCAACGGCGCTTTGCTTGGGACACGAACATAGTGAGTCAGGAAGTAGGTTCGTAGCTTCTGTGTTTCCCATACCAATGCCAGTATCAATTGCTCAATCTTGTTGTAGTTTCTTTCTTCCGCGTTGAGGATCTTACTGATGTAATAGATCGGTTGTTCAACCTTCGTGTTGGTCTTGATTAGTACAGCGCTGACTGCATCTTCGGTTGGTGATATATAAAGGGCCAACACTTCATCGGGATCGGTTTTCCGGAGAATCGGGATTGTTGCTAGGTATTCTTTGATTTTCTGAAAGGCTTCTTCGCATTCAACGGTCCATGCAAACTTTGTCCCTTTCTGGAGAATATTGAAGAAGTGTTTACACTTGTCCGATGACCTGGCGATAAATCTTCCCAGTGCTGCTATGGATCAATTGAGTTTATGAACTTCTTTCAAGTTTCTCGGGGATGGAATTTCCACGATGGCCTAGATTTTATCGAGATCGACCTCGATGCCCCTCTTCGTTACCAAATAGTCGCGGAACTTTCCTGATGTGACGCCGAAGTTACACTTTTCCGGGTTCACTTTCATGTTGCACTTCCTCATTGCGCCGAAGATATCTCTCAAGTCATGCAGGTGATCTTTTATCGACATAGACCTCCATAGTTTTCCCAATATATGGCTTGAAGATAGCATCAACCATCCTCTGGTATGTTTCCCCTGCATTCCTCAGTCCGAAGGGCATGCTCGTATAACAGTAAAGTCCGTGCGGAGTGAAGAATGTTGTATATTGTTGATCTTCTTCTGCCAGGGCTATCTGGTTGTAACCAGAGTATCCATCCATGAATGATAGTTCTTCATGGCCTTATACGGCTTCTACCAATTGATCGATTCTTGGGATCGGGTAACTATCTTTCGGACACGCCTTGTTGAGATTGGTGAAGTCGATGCATATTCTTACCCCACCGCTCTTTTTCAGAACGATGACCATGTTCGAAATCCAGGTCGGGTATCTGACTTCCTTTATGAATCCTGCCTCTAAGAACTTGTTAAGCTCCTTATCTACTGCCCGGTGATATTCTGGCGCCACCTTGCGTAATTTCTGCCTTACTGGATTTGTGCCCGACTTTATCCGAAGATCGTGTTTTATGACTTCGAGATCGATCCATCGCATGTCTCCTAGATTCCATGCAAAGATATCAGGATATTCTCTGAGTAGTTTGACTACCGCTTCCTCCCTATCCTTATCCTTATCCATCAGTGTTCCTATCTTGATCATCTTGGGATCCTCTTCTATTCCTATATTTATTTCTTTGGTAGGTTCTACTGACGTGAACGTAGGCACCTGTTCCCCTAGCAGAGGAACATTCTTTGATTGCTATTTGGTAGGTTCTTCACCCCCTTTCCCCTGAGACACTTTCTTCGGTGGCTAGAACGGTGCTATCCTTCGTTAGGCTTTTCCATAATATTTCTTCAAGATAAAGATCGATCGCCTTGTCTTTAGCAGCAGCTTTGTTTTTGCTTCTTCGGGCTTTGCGTTGCTCGTCTTGTTCATTGTTGGGTTGATTTTGTAGATCTTGACATTCCCGCGCAGTGACTTGATCTCCTTTGATTTCCATCTCCCCTTCGGATGTTGCAAACCTAAGGTATTGGTGGTACGTTGCTACTACTCCTTTGAGCTTGTGCACCCATCTTCGTCCGATGATGGCATTGTAAGGGGATGGGGCGTCTACCACGCTGAATCTTGTACTGACCTTCATCGGTCCAGACTTGACTTCTAAGATGATGTTTCCTAATGGTTTTGTGCGGGATCCTTTGAATCCATAGATAGTATAGTAAGAAGTCATTAGTTTCTCATCGTTCAGTTTCATCCGCTTGAATGTATCATGAAAGAGGACGTTGATTGAGCTTCCCCCATCAATCAAGATTTTCTTTATGTTGCATCCGGAAACGGGTAACGTGAGTATTAGAGGATCGTTGTGATCTTTCATGTCCTTTTCAATATCTTTGGTGGAAAATCCAGGGTGCATTCATCCATTTCTCATGTTCATAAACTTTCACTCGGTCGATCTTGTACAGTTCGCAGTAATCTTCGAATTGCTTTCTCAATCTTTTTCCTATTTGATCAGTCAGCAAAGGGCCATTGGGTTCTGAGCAGGAAATAGTGTTTATCGTTCTGTTCCCTTCGGGAAACTGGACTTGCTTGTTTCGGTGGGTCTTATTTTCGGATTCTGGCTTTTGAACATATTGCTTGAGATATCCAGCGTCAATCAGCTTCTGGATCATAATCTTGAGATTCTTTCACTTCTCTGTTTGGTGACCGTTAAAGCAGTGATATTCACAATAGTCTCTTGACTTTTCGGACCTAGGTGGCTGCTTTCCTTTGGACCAGGGCCATTCAAGGTTGGTTCGATCTTTGATCTCTCGTAATAAACGAACGTAGCTGGTGTTAAGCTTCGTGAAAATTTGATCTTCGAACTTCTGGTCATTGCGCGACGATCATCTTTTCTTCCTCTCTTATCTTCGTCAAGACATTCGGTTGATTTTGATATTTTCGATCCGCTGGCTTTCTCCACTGAATTCGTTCGATGATATCTTTGTATCTAGGCTCTGGGTTCTCCCGCTGGATTTCCTCGAATCTAGCATGCTTTTCGATGATCACCCTGAGATTTCCTTCGGTTGTGGGGTTTCTCCCGTGGATCTCAACAAATAATGGGCTCATCCGGTCCAGCCCCCATTTGTAACAATTGATGTTGACTATCGGGTCCATGTTCCCTATTGCTTGACATATCTTGTGCCACCTATCTGTGTATTCTCTGATCGTTTCTTTGAAAGTGACTGCAAGTGAGAAGAGTTTGTCCATTCCTGCATTGACGGTCTTGTTGTACATGTAGGTTTCAAAAAATATCTATGTGAGATGACTGTATGAGCTGATGGAATTTGGTGGTAGGTTATCAAACCATGGTAATGCCGATCCTTTTAGGCTTGAGGGAAAATATCTGCATAGAACTACATTGTAACAACCCTACTTTCAAAATAACCCCGACCGATGATTAAATAGAAAGTAAGCCGTTAATTTCCTGCAACAAGGTACATAACCCATAGAAAACTAGTAACACAGTTCCATTACAATTGCATATGCAGAAGGGAAATTTATTTCTTAGCCAAATAATGAAGATGTCTAAAAAATAAAAACAGTGTACTAGACTTCAATAATATAATCCACCTTTAAGTCGAACTAACAAAAGAAAATAATAATGACGTCTACCCAAAGCAAGTATCCCCACTGCCTCACAACTACATAACAAAAAAATTAAAATAAAAGAAGAAGTGCAGATGTCCACCCTTAGTTAGATATATTATGAATATCCATCGACGCTCGAATAAATCAAACTCCTTCACGATCCCTACTAACACCTGAAATAATCGACGGAAGTTAAACTCCAAACAAGCTCCCTCGATCGCCGATCCACGAAAGATATAAAAAGGATATATAAATAAATCACAAGCCAAGTATATCACTAGGAGAATTAAATAACAAGCTACTTGTTATGAATAGAACATCCACCAAATTAAAATTTTAAGTTTTTCCTAAATTCAAACAGTCATTGAAAGCATGAATCAAACTAGAGTTTTCTACCTATCAAACCTCTACCGTAGTGTTGTATCGGGTCATATCCGCAATAACACTATACCGAGTTCAGAACATATCCGCAACGAATCGTTCTACAGAAGTATAAATATGTGTATACAACTATATTTGAGAAAACATTCCCTATCTCAAATATCCTTTTTCTGAAATGAAATACCACCAGTTTCGAGACTTACATAAAGCCTCCATGCATACGAAATACCAACCGGGATTCAGGGAATTTTATCATCTAAACAATGAGACTGTCGATAACATACACACACCCCGTCGTCAAACTATACGCAGTAAGAACATTTCATGTCAGTTAACACTCAATATAAAATTCTAAAAATGAGCATTATCCTACAGGGAACTTTGCTAAAAGCATCTCTGACCAATAAAGAAGAAAAAATGAACTAAGATGGATGGTGAGTCTCCTGCACCCACACAACGACAAACTGACTTAACATTCACTCTCTGTTTCACTAGCTTAAGTTTCGCACTCTAAACTACCGTAGCTCCACCCATAAATCACCACAAATTCCTCGAGCATAAATCCACCTAACCACTAGCGTTTAGTGCTTAACCTGCACATTTTCTTGAGTGCCATAAAATACTCCACCTATTGTCATCAATACTCACCAGCTTATAGCATAAACACGCTTGGACTATCTTATTCCACTTGCAGGCTACAAAATACTATTTCAGTGACTTATTAAATATCTATATTTATTAACACTTGTAGCAAAATGATTGAGTATTTATATTAGAACTAGACGGCAACTGAGTAATCGTCCTATTAGCACTAGATGATTATAAATCTAGGTTGTGTTATTTTCCACCATGTTCACTATATCACAAATTAAGAAGCTGGTGTACCCACCCTTGCTATTGGACCTCCAATAATAATCGACAAGGAAAGTTAGGCAAAATCACGAACTGACAGAATTACCAAACAGAGAGAACGCAACACTAGTTCCAACATAAGTCACACAATTTATGAGTTATTTATTAGCCAATTCTACGTCTATCCGAGACTAAGAAATCTTATAAACTTGCCTTAAGATATGCTAGCATCTCGATCGATTCCTTGGCTTGAAGCTCCTTCAATTATCAAGTCTGCCTGCACCACTAGTATTCTTTTCTCTCTACTAATTTTCTCCAATCTCTTCTCTGTATAATCTCCGCAATAATTTAAACCCTATTCCCGTAAAAGGAATATACATAAATTCCACTAACCCTACTTATTAATACTAAGTCAAAAATTTAGAGTCAACTAAGTAAAACACCCTTAATTGATACGAGGTACCTACCAATAGCTAAAGTGATCGATATTATGTTGTTCTAGTATAATTTTATTTACACAAGGAAGACAAAACAATGGTTATTACATACATCGTCATGGTCCCATCGGGCTAAGGTCCGGTTGTAATACCGAAGATGAGATGCTAGGTCGCTGGATCCGTCGTAGCATTCGAACGCTGGGATGAGACATTTTTGGGGGATGAGAGCTCTCTCCAGATGTGCGGTCAGAGGCGTAGTGACAACTTTTCTCATTACTTCCTCTAGTCTTCCTTCTCCTTGCCTTTTCTTTAATTACTTGATCTATGCCATCATCTCAGCACGAAGACTCTCCATTGCGATAAAATGCTCGTCCCTCATGGTTGATCGTCTCGATCTTCAGTTACCTCTATCGAAAAAATCTGAATCTTCAGGTACATAATATGGATCGTCCGACCTATCTCTTCCTGCAGTTCGATGGTTCAGCGGTTCGGGATTGTTAACATTGGTTAATATCATTCTTCGTTCGTGTTTTAGATCCTTGGCTTTAGAATTTGCTTCATCGTGATGGTGGGTCGCTCCTGAGCTTTGGGCGATTTTATCCTTGAGCTCCTGGTTTTATCGCACCAGCAACACCACTGAGTCCGTATATGCTCTCTGATTCCTTTTAAACTCTTCGATCTATGCTATCAACTGGATGGAGTGGTATGATCCTTGGTTTGGAGTACCTATATGTGCTTGTCCGCCAGCGGAAATGGTACGGTCTTCGTCTACAATCTGGATTAAGGGGATCGTCGGTTCGGTGGGTATGACCTGAAGCTCTATCTATTGAAGCACTGGTTGGTTTGTTGTCAACAGGGGTTGGATGATCGGCTGGGTTTGATTTTGGTCATTTGTCGGTGGTATCCCGTAGGCTGACTGCTGCATCGTTGATTCCGCAAATCCTTCACGTTGATCATGGATTCGTGTCGTTGCTGCTTCCTTCACTGCATCGGATTTGGATGCTACAACTTTGAGCGCTTCCGCTGCTATTGCATTTGCATCTAGTGGTAAAGTGCTTTCCGCTGCATCTTGTTTCTTGTTTGCTGCTTTTAGCTTTTAACCCTTTTGCTTGTTGCGTGTTACAACCGGTGTGGTCCTTGGCGTTTCCTTTTACGATGATTTTTTTTTTCCTACGTCCTTTGTTTTATCCATTGTTTTTTCTGCAAAAACAAAACATTGGCAGAGAAGACACATCCACGTGGGTTTTGTTAGTAAAGCCGATGTGAGACAAAAACGTAGTCATGTATTTTGTTAGGTACAAGCAAAAACATATCCATGGTACAGATCTGCCAATGGTGAAGATAATTTTGAAATGGAACGTACAAATCCGAAGGTTTTTTCGAAAGTAAGTACAGATTCGAAAAGGAGTAGATCGAGGGTTTTTACAAACAATAGCATAGATCCGAATATAGATCCAAAGAAAATTGTAAAGAAGAAATAAAATCTGATCATTCTTATCTTTTGAGTTGGTCCTTCGGATCCATGGGCCTTCGTAATGAAAAAGTATCGTTTTACCCAAATCTTTTAAATCTTTTAAATACGATTTTTCTTGCTGGTTTCCTCATCCAACGTCTATATTGAATGATATTGTTGAATGATATATAAAGGAGTTCACAGATAAATCTTTTACCGGGATGTAAGATTCCCTGTTTCTAGCGCCAGATTGTGAACACATATGTAACGATGATAGCATCGCTCCACAACCAATTTTCTCATTATCTAAAGAATACAATTACAAATAAAATGATTACGAAATGAAACACAAATTCCATAGGAAACTCTGAGCCTCAGGGCTCGTCATCGTTTCTATACTACAGTTTTCTTAAGGGCCTGATGATGATGAATATAAGTAGACAAAAGTCATAAATGCTTAATATAAATGAGACAGCTATTTACGTGGTTCAGCACTAAAGCCTTCGTCCACGGGGATATTGGTTTTCACTATGATTTGTAAGAGGTTACAAGGAGTAGTCGAACGACTCTGAGTAGGGAAAGAAGGTAAGTGAAGAAGATAAAACTCATACTTACTGTTTACAATCTTTCTTACTCTAACTATAGTTCTCTCTCCTAAAATTTGGTCGACCTCTTCTCTCTTATATAGTTGGGTATTTATAGGCTTCTCGTATGGGGCCCTCTTCTACGAGACAACTGTTTCTTATCGTCTTGATTTGTGTGCAGATCCCGATGGTATCTTCGTAATGCCCCGATACCTCCAATGGTAATATATTACAATGATGGAATGCCTCCTTCTCCACCATAGGATGTTTGACACGTATCCTATGTTTGTAGTATTTGTTGATGGTGGTTTTTAGTTTAGGGCTAAATTTGTAAAAATCTATCTACCTGACCCGGCATCAGATGTAGTATACATTGATATGTCTATATTCCGCATGGAATTTGGAGAATATATCTAATGAGCACCTATGTCTCTCTTCATATTATATTAAAACTCAAGCTCCTAGATGAACTGTACACTAGTATAGAGCCTAATGAGTGTATAAGCTCCTGGATGCATTAATCGCAAATGTCAGAGCCTGCTGAGTACTTTTCTTGTGCTTATGTTCCCTGGCAGAACCCTTAATATTGGTATGGCATGACGGATTTGTGTTCACTCGCAGCATAGTAGCACGGACCTCCAAGTACCAAGGTTAAGTCCCTTGCACAAAATACTCAGTCATAAAGCAAAGAATAAACAGAGACGCGGAGTAGGAGCAACAACGAGGGAAGCGTGGCCATGCCATAGGCTAGCCGGTGCCACTTGGCCACGCCCCATGCTACCCAACCGGACCTTATTCCTTTATCGACCAATCAGGTCGCGTTAAAGCTGCCACACTTCCATGAGTTGTGGCTGGGCCCATACTTGCCGGCCCTATTACCCATCGACCAATCAGGTCGCATTAAACCCGCCACGCGCGCCAAAAGGGTAGCCACGCCCATGCTTGGATGACCCCCTACTTTTATTGACCAATCAAGTTTCCCTAAACCTGCCACAACATTAAAAGAGGTGGAAATTGCGTCAAGTGGTCGTCATGCCAAATTTGCTTCCCTAAACCGCGCCAACATGCCAGACGAGCATGCCGAGCGCACATGCAAAGAGGCATGCCAAAACACGTCGAACGTGCCAACGCGCCATAAATAGCGCACCTACGTACATGCCAACCAACTTTCTGTTCGTGACCTACGCCGTAACAGACTTCAATTCGGCTATCCTAACCAGAAGCACGACCATGCTCTAGTGGCGGTGATGAAACCCTAATTTCTAGTCGTACCACAAACTACGCCACTCCGGGCCCACAACATGCCACGAGATGTGGAAATCCTAATAAAGGCATCACAACATGCCACTCGTGGAAATATTGACTCATGTGGCCATTTTCACATAACAGCCTGACTATGGTTCTTTTGGCATGGCTCTGGCCCCGTTTACATGAAACGCTAGGCAAAGTTGCTACGCTAACCGAGCAAAAACAATGTTCCACAGAACATTGGGATTGATGTGGCCACTGAAACTGATATTTCCACACCATATTCAAGTCTAACACCAACGTGCAAAAAATTTAGTGGTCACGGCTACACCAGGTGCTACTTACACCATCATGCCGCAGGCATGCCCAAACTATGCCATCCATTCCACCATGCCACTGGCATTCATGAACTATGCCATCAATGCCGCGGTGCCACTGGCACGCGCCAAAGGCGCAACTATGCCATTATCAGGCGCCAACAAATGATAGCCATAATCAACGACTACCCTTCCTCATGAAATGCAATCTCAGCCATCCAAGTTCGCCACCATACTGACAGACTTGTGGCAAGTTTTAGGTGACCAACCGCCTAAATCCAGTGGCCATGGCTCTCCAGGCGCCACTCGCACCACCGTGCCATTGGCATGCACGAACTATGCCAACCATGCCGCAGTACCACTGGAGTGCACTAAAGGCGCCACTGTGCCATTATCAGGCGCCAACAGAAGATAGCCATAATCAACGGCTACCCTTCCTCATGAGACGCAATCTCAGCCATCCAAGTTCGCCACCGAACTAACAGGCTTGTGGCAACTTTTAGGCGACCAGCCAAGACAAGCCTAATAGCATCACACGCTATTTTCCTGCGGCAAGTCCCTTGACTTTGACTTGCCACACGTAACAAAGTGTTACATGTTTTCCACGAAAACACTCGAGACATCAAACATGTCACAAACTGGGGATACTCATCAGGGTATTGGTCTGGAGGTTTACAGTGTGCGGCGTGCAATACACCCGTTACAAGAAAGTGTCATGAAGTAGGGTGGTTATTAATGGCAAGAAGTAATCGTGTAAACGGATCCACTTTCTTCATCATGGAAGCATAAATTCTGATGTTACACGTTACTCTTCTCTTCCACCACTCAATCGTTTCCACTTCCTACGAGACCAGGGTACGTTTTATTACGACTTGTATAAATAGGTTTCACCTATTTCCACCAGACAACAAGTTTTCGGTCGGAGAACAACACAGTATCCAGAAATCACCTGATAGCTTTCCATTCTGCTAGCCAGTTCTACTTTCTGATACAAGTCATAAACAACCACACCTTCAGAATCAACGATTCTGGTCCCAACATTTTCTTCGCTTCCCTCCATAAGACCAACCCTTCTCCTTCACTTTGTGACCGAAGCAAGCCTGGAACGACCATTTCTTGGTTTAGGCCAGAATTGTACAGATTGATCTCTCGAATCAAAAGTACTCCCGTGCAGTGCATTGTTTAGGGTCTAGACTCGTTTCTCATCCACACACACAAAATTACCAAAACCGGCAGAAGCATTTTTCACCCTCAAACAATATTTAATGCGGGTGTTTGGGTAGTCCGCACGCGTCAGAAAACTGTTTATTGCAACTGTCACCTCCTTGTCAGTGAGACTCATCCGCACCCTTGATCTTGGATCCTTCTTGGGATAGAGTAAAGTAGTTTTCTCGGTCCTCTATGGTGCTTCGCGGTTCCTTTCTCATCAGGTACTCCTTGGTCTTCGGAACGTCGGATCTATCTGGTGATGGATATATGGAATGTGATGATGATGCATGTCCCTTGAGTGTTGAATCGTGGCATCAAGGTTTGATACCCCTCTGCCTCGGGTCATCCACGTGTAATATATATGACACGACTAGGGATTATGCGTATACAAACAAAAATGTCTTCCTATATGGTCTGATGGTGCTTCTATAAATGTCGTGTATTGTCTTGTATATTTGCTTATTAATTGACAACGTATAGTAAATGATAGTCATCATGGTCTGACTCATTACTACCATGACGATTTTTACAAGTTTTGGGAAAACGAAATTGACTATTACACCCGTCATGGTCTAAATTTTCCACCGTGACGATTAAATATGATGAAAATGCCGGAGTTGAGGTCGTCAAGGTCCAAATTTTCCACCGCGACGACTCATATAAAAAGTTATGGGCTAGTCATGTCGTTATGGTCTTGTTTTTCAACCATAACGACTTCTAATCTTGATTTGTACCATGAATATCAATCGAAAGATCGTCATGGTGGAACATAACTACTGTACGATTCTGGGTTCCCGGAAAAGAAAGAATGAAAAGTTGTCATTGTTGTATATTCCGACCACGATGACTGTTGGTACCAAAAAAATGTGGGGTGATAAGAGAAAAGTCAAAATCTTAAATTGAACTAAAATGAAATGTAAAAGATATAAAATGATTATTGTTAATTAAAGTTTAATTAAATTTTAATTAAATATGGGCAGTTTAGTCATTACAAAAATATATGGCTAAGAGGCCTTAAAATTTTTATTTAAAAATAATTCTATTTTGTTTTATTCTGTATACTCCAATAATTATGGATATACCCCAATCTCGCGAGGATATAATTCCTGATATTGTATTTTACAATGCAATTTCTAGACACAAATTGTCAAGGATGAAAATGAAAAGTTTCCTTTTTTTTTTTTTTTGACGATTAACATATTTCAATTCATTTAAATCAAAATAGTGATTGCATGTTCTCTTACAAGAATAACAAAAACATCAAAATACAAGATAATCAAGACCCTAATACAAAGAAGGACATCAATTACAAGTAGATCGCGAAGAGAAAGAGCAATAAACTGTAAAGATATCCAATTTCTTTTTATTAAGGGAGAGATGATGGTATATCCGGAAGTAATTTCCGACCATTTAATCAGATTGTATTCTTCTTCGATAAGAGATGCTCCTAAAACAGAGTAATTTTCCCATAAATTTGTCGATCCACATAAACACGGATGCATATATATGCCGATTGAAAGCGATGTTGTGATGAACCGTCGATGTTTTTGAATCGAGAATAGCAAGCCACGAACCAACCATTAAATTTTGAAGAACTCGTCCCAAAACGACGAAGAAAAATCGTCCCAAAACGGCAAAGAAATATGTCAAAAGACACCAGAAACGATGTAAAAACATCTTATTTGTTACCTACTACGAAAAACTTTAAAAAGAAAAAGAATTCTTGTTCAGATCTGGTCCAAAAGGACCAAATCTGAGCAAGACAGCTCTAAGTTTTTTTATTTTTTTTGAGAAAGGGAAGAGAAAGAGAGATATTTTCATCAGAATGAAAAGTTTCTAGATTTTAGAAACTAACTTCCATATTTTTGGAGTGATAAGCTCAAATTAGTGTCTATTAGTAGGAATTGCTCGAAAACCAGTAGCCTTTGCCAACGTAAATCCAAGCTCTTCTTCCATGTTCAAATCCTCTAGTCTCATCCCATTTTCTAGTTTCCAGTCAAATGATTGAACAAGCAAACCCACAATTAGATGTACCATTCTATGTGCTAGTGGTAAGCCGGGACAACTTCGACGACCAGACCCGAATGGAATCAACTCAAAATCTTGACCTCGATAATCAACTTTGGAATCTAAAAACCTTTCAGGATTAAAACTAATAGGGTCCATCCATATGGTAGGATCTCGACCCATTGCCCACACATTCACTATTACCTGGGCATCTTTAGGGACAACAAAATTATGCATTTTAACATCGACTACTGCTTTGTGCGGGACCAAGAATGGAACTGGTGGGTGAAGTCGTAACGTCTCTTTCACGATTGCTTGCAAGTAAGGGAGTCGGACGATATCGGTCTCTTTGATTAGTCGGTCTTTGCCTATAATGGTTGAAATCTCCTGTTGAGCCTTTGTCATCTTAGACGGGTTGTGAAGTAGTTCCGCCATCGCCCATTCCACGGTGGATGAGCTAGTATCTGTCCCGGCTGCGAAGAAGTCCTGCTCGATGAATCATTTTGTAAGGCTTATATGAAAAAATTTCAACCAAAATTAAGAAGAAATTGCACACCCGGCCTAGCGCCAGACACTAAATAGTGAGTAATTGAAAATTACAATAGTACATACCTTAAGTAGGGTATTTATTTCATGACGTTGAAGCTGGATTCCGCTTTCATGGGATGGATCAAGAATCACATCAAGCAAGTCACTTGGCTTACCACTGTTTCCTTCTCCAGACTGTAATACCAACAATTTTTGATCTATAATCTTATTGAAAATCTCATCCAGTATTCGAATGTACTTTCCCGTACGGCGTCTAATACCTTGCAAGTCCAAAAATCTTAGAACAGGGAAATAATCCGAAACATTTGGTTTTCCGGCTTCCCACATAATTGCTCTAATAGTATTTTTAAAGGTAGAACCAGAATCTGAATTATAATCCGTTAAATCCACCGAAAAGAAACTAATGGACATCATATTAAGAACAGTAGTAAAAGCAGCTTGACCAATGTCAACAGCAGAACCTGAACTTGCATTTCGACCCACGTAAGAAACAAGCTCATCTAACTTTTCGATACAACATTAACAATGCATTTGACATGAAAGCACAATTAACAGCAGAATATTCATGTAATCCATTTTTTTTCTCTCAAACCGAGTGATAAACTCTGTAAGATCACTGGAAGTTGATATATACACTTGTAGAAACGGATTGAATCTTCTAAAGTTTTTAGTCGTACTTTTTATTGTTTTAGATTTTTTCCTAGAAGTCTGCGGAAATTAATAACTCTTGATCAAAAAGATAAATAGTACAGCCGTGTGACCTCACATTTGACATGTCCAGTACAATCTCTCTGCAGACCGTTGGGAGGCACAGAAAAGTAGACAGGAAATAGTGAATCCTAATAATTGCCGTTTTGGTTAGAACAGAAAAGTAGACAGAAAAGATCTTTACACGTTATTGACTCCTTTGGTTGGTCTCTCCTTCAATCGTAAAAATTTGTTTGAAACCAAATCCCTAATTTTCTAGAATGGGCGGAAAATCACACCATTATTGGCACAATTTTAGAAAATATGGCAATTTGTTTTCCCTCATCTAATAAAAACGAGTGAGAAAATTAACAGAAATTGGTCTCTACGATTTATTAAACTTGTATCGACAAGATAAAAATATGGTTGTTTTAGTCATCGCAGAGGAAATCTATTTTAAGGTTGACGGATGGTTTCTTGTAAAAATAGAAACCATATGTAAATCACATGATCCTTGTCTAGAAGACAAAAATACCAAAATTAATTGGCCGTAGATTTTCCAATCATGCACGTGATTAATTACCGTAAACATATTTATATTGTGATAACACCAATTTGTAGTGATTACAGTTTCAATAGAGAAATAAAAACCGTGTAAACCATCTTTATTACTTTCGGTTTCTGGAGACATAAAAATGGTTTCTGGAGACATAAAAATGTATACAGGAAATAGTGGATCCTAATCATTGCCAGTTTAGTTAAAACTGCATCATTACACGTTATTGACTCCTTTGGTTGGTCTCCTTAGAGTTAGTTACCCCGGATTGAATGCTTCCCCTATGGGCAACTACGTTTCAATTCATTGCCAGTAGTACATTCGGAGGATAAAGTTCTCACGTAGCATGAATTATTGTATTCCCTCCGTTTTAAATAATAGACTGGTTTCACGTGTAAATTGTACATAGAACCAGCCTATTATTTTTAAACGGAGGGAGTAGTGAAGGCCAATGAATATGCATTAAGAGAGACGATAAAAAAGACATGAACAGTCTAATTGGATGTAATATAAAGATCCAATTTTTTTTGCATAAAGTTGTGTAAAGCATACAGACAAAGTAGAGATTACAGGAAAGTCTGGTCATTGGTATCAACACCTGATAATCTTATCATTGTATAAAAATACATAACATTCGGAATTTATGAACTTATAGAAACAAACTTCAATTTCATGCATGATACCAAATGACCTATTTGATTTATAGCTTAATAGGAATTACTCTGAGACCAGTAGCCTTCACTAAAGTAAACCCAAATCCATCCTCCATATTCATATCCTCAGGTTTGATCCATTTTCCAACTTCCAGTCAAATGATTGTAAAAGTAAACCAATTATTAGGTGCATCATTTTGTGTGCTAAAGGTAAGCCGGGACAGATTTTACGACCTGACTCAAATGGAATCAACTCAAAATGGTGGCCTTTGTATTAACACATGCAAATATATAAGAAGATCAACACATATTAAGTACATGCAATGAAGAATATGGAAACAAGATTAGTACATGCAAAGAATAATATGTGATTGAATACATGCAATGAAGAATATGGAAACAAAATTAGTACATGCAAAGAATAATATTGATGTAATTAGTTTTAATTTCTTTGATTTATTTATAGGAATAAATTTTATTCTCTTGATGTAATTATAGTATTAGGATCCTCACTCATTCAATGTATTTGTACAAGTAGTATATATACAAAATAATGAAATCAATCTCAATACAGTTGTATGAGATTAAAATCCAAAACCAATATTTCTTCATGGTAATACAGAGCTAGGTTAGATTTTTTTTTCCTCTCAATTCTCTGCAACTGCATCAACAATGGTTGTTGAGGATGAAACTCTACCTCCTCCACCTCCCAACAATAATCCACCTAATAAGGAATCAGGTTTATCCCCATCAAGCCCCTATTACGTTCATCCGGCTGACAATCCTACCACTGTCATCTTCACCCTTCTTCTCACCAGTGATAACTATTGCATCTGGGAAAGAGGAATAAAAAAGGCCCTAAGTGCTAAAGCCAAACTCGGTTATGTTGATGGATCCATTGTGAAACCCACTGATCCAACTGATCTTTCCCATTGGACTCGAGCAGATGATTTAGTTGGTGATAGACACATTTTTGTGTCTACGTTGTTCTTAATTTCATGTATTGTTGGTACTCGATTTTTTTGTACTTATTATGGTATTTTATGTGTTTTTAGGTATTTTTGGAAATAAACATTCTTGAAAAAATCGGCTCGAAAAGTCGTCTAAAGCACCGGAAGGAACGTGTTATTCAGACTCTCACTTGTGGATAAGGGGCGCCCAAATGATAAGGGGTACCCAAAGGATATTTGCACCCAAGCAACTGATCAGAGACACCCCTCATGGCATCTGCTATTCGCACCCCATGACCGGATAAGGGGCACCCATCTTCTTCTTCACGGGAAAGATATTTGGCGGGAAAAGGAATCTCAACTTTGTGAGATTCTGGTCATGATATTATGGGGATATTTGTGTCTTTAAGACATGATTATCTTCTTACCATGATAGTAAGATTTTGTACGTGTCTTGAATTGAAGGAAATCGTATACTTTTGGATATTTGTGTTTTTAAGTCGTTACAACCCGTTTTAGTAACGGCTCAGGTCTCTTACTGATCCGAGAATTTGGTGTAGTGCAAGATCATTATCTCAGGAAAATAAATGTCCCAAATGGCGCGCATCCATGGCTAAGGAAACCATTGCTTTCGCAGCCAACAATACTTGGATATTAGTAGATTTACCACCTGGTAAAACAGCCATTGGCTGCAAATGAGTTTTTAAAATCAAGTTCAATGCTGATGGTACCGTTGAACGTTACAAGGCTCGACTGGTAGCCAAAGGATACACACAACAAGAGGGTATAGACTACTATGATACCTTTGCACCAGTAGCTAAGTTGGTTACTGTTCGTGTCTTATTATCTATTGCAGCTATTAAGGAATGGTCTCTTCATCAACTTGATGTCAACAATGCGTTTCTTCAAGGTGATTTGGATGAAGAAATTTACATGAAGATTCCACCAGGTATCACACGTCCAGGTGAGTCCAAAGTTTTCAAACTCAAAAAGTCTCTCTATGGTTTAAAGCAAGCCTCTCGTCAATGGTTTGCGAAGCTTTCTTCAGTTTTGTTATCTGAAGGTTTTACTAAATCCTTATGTGATAATTCTCTTTTCACATATCATCATGGTACAACCTCTATATTTGTTCTTGTCTATGTTGATGATATTATCATCACTGCTACAGATAATAACTTCATTAATTCTCTCAAATTGCGTCTCGCTTCTCATTTTTCAATCAAGGACCTTGGTTGTTTGAAGTATTTTTTGGGAATTGAAGTTTCTCGCTCATCCAAGGGCATATATCTATGTCAAATAAAATATATTCTTGATATCCTTAAGGATTCGGGCCTCACAGGGGCTCGTACATCATCTTTTCCAATGGATACAAAACTCAAGTTGCTTTCTACAAATGATACTGAATGGACTGATCCAAGCTTCTTTCGTCGTTTAATAGGTCGTTTTTTATATCTTACGGTAACACGACCAGATATCACATACTTAGTAAACTATCTGAGTCAATTTTTGCAACATCCAAGATCAACTCATATGGATGCTGCTCATTGTATTCTAAGATATCTCAAGGGAACCATTGGACATGGAATATTCTTGACCTCATCCAGTTCTCCTTCTATTCATGATTACACAGACTCTAATCGGGCAGGCTTCCCAATTACTCGTCGTTCTACCACTGAATATTTTGTTACCTTTGATAATAGTACAATTTCTTGGAAATCAAAAAAACAGCCTACTGTGGCTCGTTCATCAACTGAAGCTGAATATCGTGCTTTGGAAAATATAACTGCTGATCTTCAATGGTTAGTTTATCTCTTCAAAGACATGCACATTTCTTGTCCTCTTCCTATTACTGTTTCTTGTGATAGTCAAGAAGCAATTCATGTTGCTCAAAATCCGGTATTTCCAGAGCATACTAAACACATCGAGATTGATTGCCATTTTGTTCGTGAAAAGTTAATAAGTGGATTGATTCTACCAAAACATCTTCCGTCGTCTGATCAACTGGCTGATGTTTTCACTAAGCCTTTGGGAGCTCCGCAATTTGGTCGTCTAGTTGGCAAGTTGGGCGTTCGTTCAGGCTCTACCACTCCAACTTGAGGGGGGTATTAACACATGCAAATATATAAGAAGATCAACACATATTAAGTACATGCAATGAAGAATATGGAAACAAGATTAGTACATGCAAAGAATAATATGTGATTGAATACATGCAATGAAGAATATGGAAACAAGATTAGTACATGCAAAGAATAATATTGATGTAATTAGTTTTAATTTCTTTGATTTATTTATATGAATAAATTTTATTCTCTTGATGTAATTATAATATTAGGATCCTCACTCATTCAATGTATTTGTACAAGTAGTATATATACAAAATAAAGAAATCAATCTCAATACAGTTGTATGAGATTAAAATCCAAAACCAATATTTCTTCATGGTAATACAGAGCTAGGTTAGATTTTTTTTTTCCTCTCAATTCTCTGCAACTGCATCAACAATGGTTGTTGAGGATGAAACTCTACCTCCTCCACCTCCCAACAATAATCCACCTAATAGGGAATCGGGTTTATCCCCATCAAGCCCCTATTACGTTCATCCGGATGACAATCCTACCACTGCCATCTTCACCCTTCTTCTCACCAGTGATAACTATTGCATTTGGGAAAGAGGAATCAAAAAGGCCCTAAGTGCTAAAGCCAAACTCGGTTATGTTGATGGATCCATTGTGAAACCCACTGATCCAACTGATCTTTCCCATTGGACTCGAGCAGATGATTTAGTTGGTGATAGACACATTTTTGTGTCTACGTTGTTCTTAATTTCGTGTATTGTTGGTACTCGATTTTTTTTACTTATTATGGTATTTTATGTGTTTTTAGGTATTTTTGGAAATAAACATTCTTGGAAAAATCGGGTCGAAAAGTCGTCTAAAGCACCAGAAGGAACGTGTTATTCAGACTCTCACTTGTGGATAAGGGGCTCCCAAATGATAAGAGGTACCCAAAGGATATTTTCACCCAAGCAGCTGATCAGAGACACCCCTCATGGCATCTTCTATTCGCACCCCAGGACCGGATAAGGGGCACCCATCTTCTTCTTCACGGGAAAGATATTTGGCGGGAAAAGAAATCTCCACTTTGTGAGATTCTGGTCATGATATTATGGGGATATTTGTGTCTTTAAGACATGATTATCTTCTTACCATGATAGTAAGATTTTGTACGTGTCTTGAATGGAAGGAAATCGTATGCTTTTGGATATTTTCGAAAACAGGGAAGGAATTATTCACGAAATTAATTGAAGATATTCTCTTCATTATTTGGCTCAATTAAATGAGAAGATTTTGATATACCATACAACTCAGAAGACGTGTGAAAATGGAGAGGAAATATTCCCGTGAAATACTGTCATTAACTGCAAAGATCTTTTGGAGTAATTGAGATGATTGTCGACCTAAGATTGGCTTCACAATATAAATAAGAGTGTCTTGGGTATCAATGAGGGGATGGAGAGTTTGGGGATCGTTTAGAGCAAACCCGGTTTAATCATTATTTTCTCCCATTTCATCACTTGTAAACACTTTTGAGCAATGAAAAATTATTCTGAGTGTGTTTCCAATATGCAGAGCTAAACCGAATCCTTGGGGCTATGGAGGAAGCCGTTGTTTCGGTAAAAGTGATATATTTTTATTAATTAATTACAACAACTCTATTATGATTTTTGCATTGAACTAAAAATTGTTTATATGATTTTGATTAGTTAGGTGTATTTTCTCTTGATAGAATATGCTTGCTTTAGGGTTTTGATATTCTATGCTTGGATTAACATCTATTCTTTTGGAAATCTACATGTCTAGGCAATACTATTAGAATCAATCTGAATGTTGAGTTGCATAATTATTGTTTTATTAAATCACTAATATCAACCAATGGTGGAATCCTAGTCCTATTCTCTCCATAATTTTCACAACATCTTTTTAATTAGAAAAAAAAGGAGAGATAATTGTATTTAAGGAATAAAACTTATACAAAGCCTTTAGTTGGTAACCTAGCAACAAGCTGGTCTCCAACACCTCTTTGAATAGCAATGCCTAATCTATGAAAAATAAAATTACCAAAACCACTACTAGCATCGTTATTAACAATACAATTCTTCAGGCGCTTGAAAAAACACAAAGTATCTTCACCAAGTTCCCCAAGAGTAGAAAACACTAAGACACCCAAACCATATCCAAGTGAAGCACACTTTTCCAAATATTTAGCTTGCTTACGCGAAACCGCCTTAGAAATAGATTTACCTGGGACAAAAGAACGAATGCCTTCACCAGTGAAGGGCGAGACACCTGTGACATCCATGCAAACATCTTGACCATTCTCCCAGTTGAGAACAAGGATATCGGCAGGCTTCAAGTCCTTGCCATCATCTGACACCATACCAAGAGAGACTTCCTTGCGCGCAGGCACGTTAACTTTGTAACAAATATCAACTACAACATCTCGAACAAGATCATGTCGAAACTTACTTCCAACATCTTTAGCACAATGAAGCGCATGGTCCCCAAAAATGTCCATAGATTTGTTACAACTAGAACATAAGCCATTCTCAACAAAAAGTGGGATGCCAAGGAGATAGCAAAATACAACGCTGAACTGTCTAGACCCGAGGCACTGATTAAGCCCACTAATGGAGACAGCCAATAGATAATCCTGAGCATGCTTAACACGGTTACACTGCCACAAAATGGAATCTCTTGCAGACATAGAAAATTTAGTTCGCTAAAAAAAATATAAAAATCCTCCTTCACAAGTCTTCAACGAATCATACTACTGCAACAACTTTGAAAACACATTAAATTTTTGGCGCCGCCGAAGCGGACTTGTCTTTAGGCTAGAGTTTTAGATTTTTTTTTTTTTTAGGTTTTTATTTTTATTTGTTCTTCTTTACGTTTTTGTGTTTTTGTCTTTTTCTTTCATATTTTGGAATTTGGAGCCAATAAAATTTTTGCCAAAGCTTTTGGTGAATACTTAAAGATTGGAGTAAAAGGCAAAGCGAAAGAAGAAGATTTCTTTTATAAAAAAGGAGAGACATTTTTATTTTGTACATTTTATTTTTTTAGACTTTATTTTTCTTTTGCACTTTATATTTTTGGACTTTGGACTTTAAATTTTGGGACATTATTTTTAAACCCTACGGAAGGTTAGTTTAAATATAAACTGTTTGCATAGAAGGACAGTGATTACGATATCACCTCGGCCCCTCGGGTTCGTACATGACATAGGAGTCGTGGCTCGAGTCGACTACAAAGGTTCATCCCCCGTCTGGTACGGGAGGTAAGTTTGTCGAAACACTCGCGAATCCCCTGTCAGCGAGTTACTGTCTTCCTTCGTATGCATATATGTTGAGGACTTGAAAACGGCTGCTTTAATTTCCTAGTAAAGGGCAAGGACTGGCCATACAAGATAAGGGTTCGGATTTCATCATCGTTCTCTTCTTGCCCTCCTTAGGAAAACGACACCAAACGCGAACCTAAGCCTAAAATTTTGACTAGAACGAGACCGATAGGTTAACGAGCTTAACAGGAAAGTCATTCGAAAATATTGGTTACTCTTTTAAGCATACTTTGAAGTTCTTGACGGTTTCTGTAAGTTGAATGCGTGACTGCGCCGCCTTGTAATACCGGTGAGGCCTTGGGTATCAAAGCTCCACCGAGCTTCCCTCGCCTCTATTCAACTTACTTTAACCCGGATTGATTCCAGAGGGGTTTGCTTAAATTGTAACGAATTCCAGTTCGAAATATTAGAAGCTGGTCTAGAAACAATCTAAGTAGAGCCATCATGCTATTTGTTTGCTAGAAATCAGTAGGTTTGCTGTGGTGGAGTCAGCCTTGTTTGTGTTTACGTAGAACATCCCTTCATTTTTAGGGATTTTCTTTTTGATTTTGTTTTTCTAGTGTATGCCCGAAGTTTTTAAACGGGCTTAGAAAAGAAACACTCTAGGTCGTTTGATTAGTGAAAAACCTAGCAGTTCTTCTTGTGAAGACGGGGAGCTCGAAGACTCTTCTTTTGAGAGCCCCGTTTTTGGAAACTTCAGTTTTGAGAATTTGTCTCTTTGTGAGGAAAGTACCCCTAGTACTCCTAGTCCTTTGGTAGTGCCAGAAATGGCAACTTTGAAAGATTTGCTAAACCCAACTAGGACCTCTCGTCCGTCTTGTATCAAGTTAGATGAAACCGAGGCAAATTATGAACTGAAACTTGGGACTTTACAGATGCTCCCAATGTTTTTAGGGAAGGAGAATGAGAACCCCTATTTTCATGTTAGGAAATTTGAGGAAGTTTGTAGTACTCTGAAAATTAAAAACCTAAGTGATGATGCGTTGAAACTTAGGTTATTCCCCTTTTCCTTAAAAGATAAAGCCAAATCTTGGCTGTATAGTTTGGACTCTGAGTCAATTGAAACCTATGACCAACTTACTTCTTCCTTTATACATAAGTTTTTCCCAAGGCATAAAACATCGTCTATTAGGACACAAATATGTACTTTTGCCCAACAAGAGGGAGAATCTTTATATAGGTACTTAGAAAGGTTCAATGACTTGATATCTCAATGTCCTCATCATGGTTTGGAGAAGGTTAGGTTAGTTCAGATCCTCTACGAGGGTTTAGATTATTCAACAACAACCATGGTTGAGTCCTTATGCACAGGTGGGTTTGAGAATAAAACTGTTGATGAAGCGATGACATTTTTGAATGAAATCGCCGATAAGACCCAACAATGGGAAAATAGTAGGGAACCCCAGAAAACAATTCTTCTAAGTAGAGGAAATGTTAATAGGGTAGAAGGATCTTATGAGTCAGATGCCAAAATAGCAGCTATAGCCAAAAGGTTAGAAGCCTTAGAATTAGGTCATTCTAGTGGTAGTAGTGGAAGAAATGAGCCTTTTTGGGAAGGCCATGCTGTTGAAGAGCAAGCCAATGCTCTTTATAACAACACTAGGTTTGATAACCAACAGAAGTTTGACCCATATTCAGAAACCTATAACCCTGGGGAGAAACCATCCAAACCTTTCTTGGTCCAAGGGCCAGAATCAAGGTCAGTCTAGTAATGCTCAGGTTCCCCCAGGTTTTGGCTATACTAAGAATCCTTCAGCTCCGGCACAGTTTCAGAACCCTTCGGATAAGAATTATGAGTTTAGAAGAGTCTCTTGCTTTGTTAACTAACACTGTGCAGTTTCAGCAATCTGTTGCTCAAGGTTTAGAAGAAAATAAGAGAATAGGCAGGCTAACTCTCAGGCTATTTCCGAGTTGAAAACCCAGGTTAGTCAGATAAATGAGACATTGAGAGAAAAAGGAAAGTTTCCTAGTCAACCACAACCCAACCCTAGGGGAGTCCATCAAATATCTTTAGCTGGTGAGAAATCATCAAACCATGTGAACTCGATAACAACCCTTAGGAGTGGTAAAACGGTAGACAATAAGGTAGCCATGCCTAGTGGACATACTGTAGTTCCACCTTCTACTTCCCAAGAGGAGCCCGTAGACGAGGAAACTGAAACAGTCTCTAAGGATTCCCAAGAAATTCCTGATAGGTCTACCTTTGTGCCTAGAGCCCCATATCCACATTTGTTAGCCCCAACAAAGAAGGAGTCGACTTTCAACGAGATAATGGAAACATTTAAGCAGGTGAACATCAACATTCCGCTATAGAAGCAATTAGGCAGATGCCTGCTTATGCCAAGTTCCTTAAAGATCTTTGTACACGAAAGCGTAAGCTTAATGTCCATAAGAAAGCTTTTTTAGCTGGTCAGGTAAGTTCCATTCTTCTGAACCAAACACCCCCTAAGTATAAGGATCCTGGATGCCCCACCATATGTTGTGCGATTGGTAATCACATGGTCGATAAAGCTTTACTTGACTTAGGAGCTAGTGTTAACTTACTCCCGTATCATGTATACACCCAGCTAGGTCTTGGTAAGTTGAAACCGACTAAAATGACACTACAATTAGCTGATAGGTCTGTCAAAGTCCCTCGTGGTGTCATAGAGGATGTTCTGATTGAGGTTGATAAGTTTATTTATCCTGTGGATTTCGTTGTTCTAGACACCCCCTGTTCAGGACCCAAGTCGTCAAATCCCAGTGATTTTAGGTCGCCCATTTTTAGCCACAGCTAACGCTGTCATCAACTGTAGGACTGGGCTTATGAACATATCCTTTGGTAATATGACCACTGAACTAAATGTCTTTAATGTTACTAGACAACCTTCTGAGAACGATGATTTAGAAGAAGTGAATATGATTAGCACTTTAGTTCAGGATTTGGTTCAGGATAATTGGCTTGACACTTTACTGGTAGATTCTTTAGATGATTTTGAGGAAACCATTCTCTTAGATCAGATATGTGATCAATCTTTAGAAGAAGCTCTTGAGTATTTTAAAGATTCTATGGACCCAGAAATTCAGGCAATAGTTTTAGGTTTTTCTGAGAATAATGATGACCCTAAGTTTGGGGGTAGAGAACTAGAAGAATCTCTTGAGTATTTTAAGGACTCTGAAGATCCGGAAATTCAAGAAATAGTTAGAGGTTTGTCTGTGAACCCTAAGTTCGGGGGTAGTGATGGTTCTTGTGATTGTATCGTATCCCTAATTAGAGTCCCTAACTTGGGACTCGAGCCTTGTACATCTGAGATATTACTTGAGTCTTTTCAGACTCCGCAACCCGATCCTCCTGATACTGTCCAGGAGGTAACCCAGGTATTAGAGACCCTTTTTCGGATGAATCTATTTATCGAGACACACATATGAAGTTCAATTACGCGCCGCAGATAAACCCAGTTGTCTTGACAGAAACCTTAGATGAGGACGTGCTCCTTCTTTTCATTTTTCTGAATCAGTGCAGTTGTCTCATACTGGTGTCAGCTCTATTTGGTCTTATGGACCCACAATTGTTTCGACTATTGATATATGACTTTGGAAGGTGACAATCCTTTTTGAGGTATTTGATGTCTAGCTAAAGACTTTAAATTTAGCATTTCCTGGGAGGTACTCATGCTTACGGTAATATCCTTCCTTATTTCTTTTTCCATCCATCAAGTGGTAACAGTTTCTCCTTGTTCATGTTTTTAATTTTATCTTTAGAACATTGAGGACAATGTTAGATTTAAGTTTGGGGGTATGGGAGAAACTTTTTAGTTGCAGTAAAAAAAATAAACTCCAGAGCCTAGAAATTTATGTTTATTAAGGATGGCACTAACCAGTCTAAGTGGATGGAAGCATTTTGGTTGTAGGAGTTGAGGAACCAATCTGATTAGATGGAAACATCTAAAGAGTCTATTCATAAAAGCACATAGCTCAGGTGTTAGAATTAAAAAAAACATGGTAGTTTCGCCATATCTCGTTGAATCCTAATCCTTCTGTTTTTATTTTTTTAAGTGATTTGGTGGGGCACACGATTCAAGTTGTTACCTTTGCTAGGGTGGAATAGAGTGATTGAGATACCAAAAAAAAAAAAAAAGACCAGACCATTAGACCAACCGGAATAAATTCAATAAAGTCGACCACTGGTGCCCTTGTATATGCCAGTTGTGTTGACCTAGAGTTAGGTTTATCGACCACTGGTCCCCTTGTATATGCCAGATGTGTTGATATTAGTCAGACCGGTATCTCAGTACATTAGGATAGGTTCACCTTGGTAGAGGCCTTCAGAAAGATATGGGAAACACTGTTCACTTTTAACCATCTCTTTATCCATCTTCTTAATCTTTCCATGTGATTGGTTGACTCCGGTTATGATGTACATAAACTATCTGAGTAGAGCTCTGTCACTTATATATGAATTTTAGTATGCTGAGTGCAAACTCGTGTACATCAATTGGAATTTCGCATCAGGGTACTTCCTCCTATAGTCAATGATTGTATGCCAACCAAGGAGATTCTTTAGTGCCTTCCAAGGTTCTGCGTAGATAGCTAGGGTCTGGAGTAAAGGTTTTGTGGGTACACCTCAGGTAAACCCTCCGGAGACAACACTCCGCCACTAGGGCCACCTAGCGGTTTAACGGCTTGCTGCACGTGCTAAGTGTAGTCATTTTTATTTTCTAGATTTGCTCGAGGACTAGCAAATAATAAGTTTGGGGGTATTTGATAGACACATTTTTGTGTCTACGTTGTCCTTAATTTCATGTATTGTTGGTACTCGATTTTTTGTACTTATTATGGTATTTTATGTGTTTTTAGGTTTTTTTGGAAATAAACATTCTTGTAAAAATCGGCTCGAAAAGTCGTCTAAAGCACCGGAAGGAACGTGTTATTCAGACTCTCACTTGTGGATAAGGGGCTCCCAAATGATAAGGGGTACCCAAAGGATATTTGCACCCAAGCAGCTGATCAGAGACACCCCTCATGGCATCTGCTATTCGCACCCCAGGACCGGATAAGGGGCACCCATCTTCTTCTTCACGGGAAAGATATTTGGCGGGAAAAGAAATCTCAACTGTGTGAGATTCTAGTCATGATATTATGGGGATATTTGTGTCTTTAAGACATGATTATCTTCTTACCATGATAGTAAGATTTTGTACGTGTCTTGAATGGAAGGAAATCGTATACTTTTGGATATTTTCGAACACAGGGAAGGAATTATTCACAGAATTAATTGAAGATATTCTCTTCATTATTTGGATCAATTAAATGAGAAGATTTGGATATACCATACAACTCAGAAGACGTGTGAAAATGGAGAGGAAATATTCCCGTGAAATACTTTCATTAACTGCAAAGATCTTTTGGAGTAATTGAGATGATTGTCGACCTAAGATTGGCTTCACAGTATAAATAAGAGTGTCTTGGGTATCAGTGAGGGGATGTAGAGTTTGGGGATCGTTTAGAGCAAACCCGGTTTAATTATTATTTTTTCCCATTTCATCACTTGTAAACACTTTTGAGAAATGAAAAATTATTCTGAGTGTGTTTCCAACATGCGGAGCTAAACCCAATCCTTGGGGCTATGGAGGAAGCCGTTGTTTCGGTAAAAGTTGGTAGCTGGGTTGCCAACTCAGTTGATCCAGAAATCCGTGGAAGTGTTCAATCATTTCCATTTGCAAGAGATCAATGGTTAGAGATCAAAAACCGATTCTCTCATACCAATGCTCCTAAGATTTTTGCTCTCAAACAATCAATATCTTCATTGAAACAAGAAAATCTGAATTTTGCAATATATTTCACTCGGCTCAAGTCTCTTTGGGATGAACTGGATTCATTCAGGCCTCTAGTCCCTTGCATATGTGGAGCAGGAAAGGATTTTGTAGATCACCACAATCAAGATCGTTCAATGGAATTCCTCCAGGGTCTTCATGATTGCTTTTCTGCTTTCCGCAGTCAATGTCTGTTAATGGAGCCAATGCCATCTGCAGCAAAGTTAAACAATCTTGTAAGGCAGGAGGAATCACAACAAGGTATAAACTCATCATCCATTACTCATGTTGAATTTGCAACACTCAATATCTCTCGCAGTGACTCTTATTCAGCTAGACCAAATCCAAGGTCTTATTTCAATCCCGGTACTACATCCAACGCTGGAAATGGTACCAACAAGAGACCATGACCTTTTTGGGACCACTGCAATAAACATGGTTATACTCGGCTTACCTGCTGGAAGCTCAATGGCTACCCAAAAGATCCGCCGAGATCCAGAGATATTGCAACTCCGACATATGCTGCTGCTGTTCCTAATACACAGTCTGCTCCTGGTATAACTACAGCTCAATATGCCAGACTTATGTCTAGACTGGAACCAGACAACAGAGACACTGCTGTCACTCCATTTGACAATTTTACGGGTATTTCTCTAACTTGTTCTTCTAATATTTGGATTATAGACAGTGGCGCAACTCATCACATTTTCTCCACTCTCTCTTGTTTTTCTTCTTACACATTGGTTATGAACCCAATCACGGTTCAATTACCAGATGGTTCGAATATATATGTCACTCATATTGGGATTGTGAACTTATCTCCCAATATTCAGCTACTCAATGTTTTTCACATTCCAAGTTTTAAATTTAACTTGATCTCTATAAGTCAGCTTACAAGCACATCAAACTGCTGTATCAATTTCTCACACGAGTCTTGCATCTTTCAGGACCGTCTCACGAACAAAGAGATTGGATGGAGTAGGTGTTTCGCTGGCCTCTATCATTTCAGTTTCCAACCATCAGTTTCATCTTTAGCTTCTAATAAACCAGTGGATATATCGCACTGTCTTCTCGGTCATCCACATATGGATTGTTTTAATTTTTTAGCTCGTAATTTTTCTTATGTTTGTTCTTCATTTAAACACTTATGTAATGTATCCCCACAGGCAAAACAATTTCTTCCAAAGTTTAATAAAAGTGTTTCTTTATCAAAGAATCCATTTCAATTAATTCATCCTGACATATGGGGTCCTTTTTCTACTGCCTCTTTAACTGGTGCAAAATATTTTCTTACAATAATAGATGATTACTCTAGATGTACATGGGTATTTTTTATGAAAGTAAAGTCTGAAACTTTAAAGTTTCTCAAATATTTCTTTGCCTTTGTTATAAAACAATTTGGGCATCACATTACCAGCATCTCCTCTGGTATCAATTCATTAGTTATTCAATCTTGGTTTCAAATCAAAATAGAATTCTCCATCAAACTTTCAGGTCTAATAATGGGTCTGAGTTCAAATCACATGAACTTCAATCTTGGTTTCATCAAAATAGAATTCTACATCAAACCAGTTGTGTATACACGCCACAACAAAGTGGTATTGTTGAACGCAAGCATCGCCACTTGCTCAATGTTGCAAGGTATTTACGCTTTCAAGCTAATTTACCCATCCAATTTTGGGGAGACTGCGCTTTAGCTGCAACATATTTCATTAAAGAATTTCCAACACCGGTATTATCTCATAAATCTCCACAAGAGTTACTTCTCAATTCGCCACCAGATTATTCACATCTCCGAGTGTTTGGTTGCCTTTGTTTTGACAGAAATATATGTATTTGTAACAAATTCGATCAACGTGCTAAGCCTGGCATTTTCATCGAATATCTGCATGGACAGAAGGGTTACAAAACTTTTGATCTGTCATCAAAATCTGTATACGTATCACGCAATGTAGTGTTTCATGAACATACATTTCCTTTTAAAGATATTTCTTCATTAGCATCAGTTCCTGTTGAGCCTTCACAACCTGATTATTCTTATTACAATTCTATATTTCAGTCCCAATCATTTGGTGATATTCTAGGTCCTGAGCATTCTATCCCATGCTCTCAGTCTCAGTCGCATTCTGAACATTCAGATCCTGTCATACCTTTTCATGATTCCGCTGCACAACCAACTATTGCTACACGGAATTCCATGAGTTGTTCTTCTTCTGTGCGTCCTGCAGAATCAATTTCTGTCGATACTACTACTGTTCCGGTAGTTCAGTCACCTGTCATATTGCCAGGCCAATCAGCAACATCTCCACCTAGTCAGGTGCCTATCTCTACAGCGATTCCATCATCAGCAATACATTCATCTCCATCTCGTTCTCGTAATCCACCATCTTATTTAAAAGATTACCATTGTTTTTCTACTACGGATGCGTCTTCATCATTGTATCCAATGACAAATTATTTGTCCTTCGACAAATTCACTCCTTGACACAAAGCTTTTTTAGCTTCAGTTATTCTCACTGATGAACCGACACTACACCAAATTCCCAGATTAGTAACAGAAATTCGTAACGATTTTAAGGTCGTTACAAAATCCCCGTTACAAATGGCCGTTGCGAAAAACTTGTAACAGGGGTCTCTGTTGCTAATATTTCAAAATTTCGTAACAGAGGCCAGCTGTTTCTATTCTTTTTTATAGGCGTGCCATGCACACGCTTCGTCACACATGGGTCGTAACAGCTGGAATTAGTGCGTGTGTCATTCACACCCTTACAATTGTATTTCCACCCAAGATCAGTATCACTAGGGATATTTCCTCCCATGCGTGATTTTGAGGATATACCCTAGTGAAATCCAGATCGAGTTTTCATTTTTCATTTCTCTTTTTTTCTCTTCTGCTTCTGCCTCTCTTCTCTTTCCCTCCTCTTCTCACCGCCTCCCCTGAAGAGATTGGGGTTTCAGTCATCTGATAAATCAATCAAAGAGATTAGAGATTATAGTTTGACAATAGTTGCGATCGTAAGTTTTTCACTAATCGAATACGATTTCTTTCTTTTTTTTTTAATTTCGTTTTAGGGTTTTAATTATCTGTTGAAGAACTTCGAAAGTATTTGTTTCATCATTTGTTAAATCAAATTTAGGGTCCAAAGGATATATGGTTTAAGTATACTAACTGACCTAATCTGATTTTCTGATTTCATTTTAGGGTTTGAAAGGTATCAGTGGTAAAGTGTGTCATATCTGTGAAGAGGGTGGTGATAATAGTAATTCTGTGGTAAGTAAATTCATTTTTAGGGCTTTTCTTTTCACTTTATAATCCAGGGTTTCATTTACTTATACAACCTAGTGATAATTTTTGTTTTGTATTGATTGAAACTGCGAA
Source organism: Papaver somniferum (assembly GCF_003573695.1). Taxonomy (NCBI): domain Eukaryota; kingdom Viridiplantae; phylum Streptophyta; class Magnoliopsida; order Ranunculales; family Papaveraceae; genus Papaver; species Papaver somniferum. Next base: position 22,992,716 of record NC_039365.1, read on the forward strand.
TTTGATTGTTAGTTGTTGAATTTGGGTATTCTGTTCTGTTGTTGTTGCAGGTGATAAAGCAGAAGGAACAGCTGAAGATGTAGAGCTTGCAGTTGATGCTGCAAGGAAGGCTTTATCTAGGAACAAAGGGAAAGATTGTCCAAAGGATACTGGAGCTTTTCGTGCTAAGGATTTGAGAGCAATTGCAGCTAAGGTATTTGAGATTAATTCCCTTATTATTCATGTCAATTTTCCATTACTTCTGGGGTTTAATAAGTTGAGACTTAGAAAGATGATATCATCTTAGTTATTAGAGTCCACCTAATCTTGTGAAGACAAAAAGAAAAATCTGATGCCCCCAGTCCCAGGTTGGAATCTAGTTATTATTATATTAGTTTTTGAGTGATTGATAATGTAGATTTTGACGGTAAGCGCGTATCTGGAGCAGGTTATTTAGTACAAATTGTTTTAGTTGCTGCAGCAGTAGGGTGTGCTGAAATTTTTGTTTCACCTCTCTTTTCAGGTACTTGAAAGAAAATCTGAGTTAGCTAGGCTAGAAGCCCTTGATTGTGGAAAACCATTGGATGAAGAAGCATGGGACATGGTATGATAACAACGCACCTTTTCAAAAGAATTCTAGAGGTTTAATCTATTATGAATATTTGCCTCACCTTTTTTTTTCAATCCAGGATGATGTTGCTGGATGTTTTGAGTATTATGCAGATCTTGCTGAAGGCTTAGATGCAAATAAAAAGGTTCCTACTAACGTCCCAATGGAGACATTTAAGAGTCATGTTCGCAAAGAACCCATTGGAGTCGTTGGTCTGATTACTCCATGGTATATATGTTTCTTCCTGAATTTTGTGAAACCATGGTTATCTTGTTGTATTACAACTGTATTTGTGTACATACCCATCATAACAATCCAATCTATACGACCAGAGTATCATGTCTGTGAAACTTGTTTTGGCGTTAATGCTGGATTATTCTTTATTGAAGGAATTACCCTCTTCTGATAGCTATCTGGAAGGTGGCTCCAGCCCTGGTTGCTGGGTGTGCAGCTATACTAAAGCCCTCCGATTCAACATCCATGTAATACTTCTCTTTCCTTCTTATTTATTTTTATGTTTCTTTTCCGTTTTTGTCTGTGTGGATGTTCGTGAAATTTTTTACTTGTCCCGACCAGCTCATCGCATCTTCATTTTTTAGAACTTGTTTAGAGTTGGGTGATATATGTAGAGAAGTTGGTCTACCTCCTTGTGTAATCAACATTGTAACTGGATTAGGTCCAGAAGCTGGTGCTCTTTTAGCAGCTCATCCTCATGTCGACAAGGTACATATATATCTCTTAGTCGTGAAACTTTAAACTGTTTAAATTCTTGAGTAATTCTTCTTTTACAACTTTCGCCATTTGTACTGTCTAATTCATCTGATTTTTTACCAGATTTCATTTATCGGAAGTACTGCAACAGGAAGCAGAATAATGATAGCTGCATCTCAGCTCGTCAAGGTATCGAAATAGACTCGTTTTTTCTTTTTTTTTTTCCCTCAAATTTTCGATGTTCCTGTCTGTTTTATTCCATAGTAAGGACCCTGATTTAGAGGCATTGGAGATAAGATAAAACGTAAGCTTCATATGTCAACAGAGAAACTCATCAGTTATTAGTATTTGATTCTTTTGATATCATTCCTTCCTCTCACTGATGTATTTGATTGATCTACAGCCCGTCACTTTGGAACTCGGTGGTAAAAGTCCTATAGTTATATTTGAGGATACAAACCTTGACAAAGGTAAATATCTTATTTACAACTTTATTTTGCTTGAATAGTATCCGAATATCTGCACAATAGTTACCGACACATAAAATCGTATGGAATAGCTTGTGGTGTCTTGAGTTATGTCATAACACTTGAAGTTGAATCATAAGATTGCAGTGTTCCCTTTTGTGTGGATATTAATGTTTCTGTTGCTTGTGTTTTTATTCTAAAACAGCTGCCAAGTGGACTATGTTGTTGTTTCTGGACAAATGGTCAAATGTGCAGTGCAACATCTCGACTTATTGTACACGTAAGTAGCAATACTGAAACCTTTTTCTATGTCTGCAAGGCTACGTTTCATGCCATGTTGCCTTTTTGTCCCTCTCCATTTGACTTTTTTATATTGATCCTGAAATAAGAAAGAAATATTCATTTTACATTTCAGGAAAATATTGCAGAGAAATTTCTTCAGAGACTCGTTAGCTGGGTTAAAAATGTCAAGGTCTCAGATCTGGAAGAAGGTTGCAGGCTTGTCCCTGTTATTAGTGGAGGACAGTACCAACATTGTCTAACTAGGACTATTTCTCGCAAGGATTTATTTTCTTTAGGCTTGGTCTTTAGGGATTTATTTTCTAATCACAAGGTTCTGTTCCCATATCATCCCAAGTCTTTAATTTTTTTAACTCTTAAGCTCTTGAGGTGTTAGGCAATTCAAGAGTATGGCTAGAAGTAACTTTTTATGTTTTCTTTGTTTCACAGGCATCAGTAGAACTTCAAGGCATTAAAGGAATGTGGTCTTTAAGAGCATCTACTGACGATCCTTATATTACCTTTTTGGTTGGCATCAACTTGTGTACCTTCTAGATTACCTGGTAAGTACTTCACTTATATACTTGATAGATTTCATGTTTCTTACAATTGTACTCAGTTCTCGTAATATAGTCAAATCCATGATGTTATTGAAACCTTGCTCTACGCCTTGGTGAAAGAGAGCAGTCCAACACCTATGTGTAGTATTCAAGATCTGACATTAGTATTTGTTGTTGGTATAATATTTGGCAGTAAACCCATCATGTGTATTGTGTAACTTAACTAGGATTTAGTTGAAAAGTCTTTAGAAGCAGGTAGGTAGTCAGATTAAATACATTTATTTTTGTGTATAATGGAAGATGCTTGCCACATTTATTTTCGAAAAGTCTAACTTAACTGAATTCATTGATGCAGTAGCCCTTGCCATATTTTTATGCTGATGTTTTAGGAAGATCTAAACCAGTTTGAGTGTCTCTCTGAATTCTCTCTGTCTCAGATGTCTTACTGTTGTTTTCATATCTCCTCAGCTATGCTATGGCAGATGTCTTTGGAGGGGGTTTCCCTTAGTGTTTCTGCAGCAACTTGAGCTCGTGGAAGGACAAGAGGGCTTATACCCCTGAAATCATACACAAGCAAGAGGTTCTACCATTAAATGGCAACCATTATGCCCCTTAGCAGCTGCAAGTTTTGAGTAAGTTTTTAGTCTGTTGTTAATTATTCTGCTTGTATGTTATTAATTATTAATTTTCTTTCCAGCAAATTGAGTTCTTAATCACCTTTTGTTGGATCTAGCTACTAGAAACTGATATGTTCTTCTTTTATTGCAGGGGGGGAGAGCAAAAGAAACTGGATATTCTTTCACATGATGTATTTGTTAAGGCTCTCGTAAGCGGTGGAAGAACAGTAAGTCTTCCAGAACTATTGAGTTAGATTTGACTATGGTGTTCAATGGATTTGCAATTGGCTAAGTAATTTATTCAATCCTCCTTATCGACAGTCTAATCTAGTAAAGGGAAGAGGACGAAGAAGCAACTTTTGTGGATCCAGCGTTGCGTGGAAGGTGACTGCTGATCCTCTCTCATATTGTCCATTCTATGTTAAGTGTTGCATGACCTCCAAGTTGTGGATATTTTCACTTGCATCAATAACTTCATAACTGCTCCAGTTTATGTGAAAGTTTGAATGCATGATTTGGTTTTGATTAGCATCGGTGAAACAATGTGCTCTTGCATTGACTAAATCATGCAATGTTCTGTTGCTGTTTGCTAACTTTTTGTGATTGTTGGTCTACAAGGATGATGGTTCCTTGGTATTGATATTTTCACTTACGGGGAGTAATGATCAAGATGGACATTTATCTGCTGGCCGAAATGGTGTCAAACGACTACGAACGGTAATACATATACACATGTGCTTGGGGAAAATTTATTGTCGCCATTTGTTGGATTCTTTTCTACTAATGCGATCTTATTTGTGGGCTTATTTGAAGGTCAGGCATCCAAATATCATATCATTTCTTCAGAGCACAGAGGACGATATTTTTGATGGTGCTACTCCAAAGCATACTACCTACATTGTTACAGAGCCTGTCATGGCACTCTCTGAGATGATTAAGGAATTAGGCCTTGAAGGTACGTAGAGGTATACCAGGATTTTCTTGCTTCTTCTATAACTCTAGAGTTTTTTTTTCTTCCAATTTTCGGGTATCTAAAGTAACTGCTCGGGGACAGTTCGAGGGGGATACATGTTTCATGTAGTTTAGCATTTCTTCTAGTCCGCATATCTCCTTTCCTCTGTACCGGAGAATGATGTTATCTTTGTAGTTTAGCATTTGTGACGGACCGGAAAATTACGTTTTTGGCGCGTTGCCCCGCAGGCCGTAACTCCCCCGGTGCGCCATGATAAAGCTATGATCTGGGCCTCAAAGCTAGGTAAATGCACGCCCATCTACCCTTGCAAGCATGATCGTGGAGCATTATGCAGCTAACTTAGCTTCCACACCGTTCCAAAACTTATCCTTGTCCGATAAAGGGTCTAGGGTCATAAGGCCAAGGCTGATGCATATTGCATGCATCACTAGCTCGCCTCTACGTAGGGAATTAATTACTGAATTTCCTATCTAGCTGAGTAACCGTCATATCGCCGAGTCTTGTCCAGGCGTGAGCCTTGGACTTTGGCATAGGCCTCTCCAAGCCCTTGCCATTCCCTACCTTATCTCGTTTACCAACTCTATGTAGCTTGATAGGAAGTATGAGCATCCACTTGCTGGCATGCAACTAAGCCTCATCAAGTATGGCCGCAATCATATGTTGCGTCGAGCTACCGAGCCAGATGATATGACAGGTCAGAATATCGCAATCATCTCACAATTAGATGATATGAACGACAAAGTGTTGGACCGGCAATGCTGCAACTCATTGTGGCTGCCTACATACCCTTCCCTACTCCAAAGGGATCAAGCCCAGATCGTAGTTCATCCACGAAGTGACAGAAACTTAACCAACTTGTTTGCAAGGTCGTAGACTAGCAAAAATGGTAATATCCTGGTCCGCAGGACATCCGTCAAGATGCACAATTATTATGCATCATCGAGTCCGCGACATGGCATGGTGTTGCCTAAGAATCAAATTCCCTCTTCGCAAGACGCAACTATAAATGAGCCTTAGCCATCATTTATACTCTTCCAGCTAAGCTATGAAGCTTACTTGGTGCATAGTCCGCATATGCACCTTCAACCAAGTACCCCTCCCGATATATGTCGTAATGGAATTTCTGCAAGTATGTTTAGGGGACCAAAATGACATGCCTTCTTCACTGTTCATCGCAATGATTGCGTTACTTTTCAATGATTGTGCACAATGATTGAGCAACACTCCTTTGGCCAGCCCTCTCTGGATGATGCACAATGATTGTGCACTACTCGCTTTGCCAGCCCTATATGTCCTGATGCACAATGATTATGCGATATTGGCTCTAAGCCAATAACTTCCGTAATGCGCAATGATTACGCTGCAAGATCAAGGCCACCTACCCAACTAGCCTAATGCATCATGATGATGCAACATTGACCCTTGGCCAAATGCCAAACATAATGCGCCATTTTCGCGCGACGTTTTCCTTAAGCCAATATACCGTGTACCACGCAACAGAAGCTTTAGATGAAGCTTCATCTCAGGCCATGGCGCATCTTTTAGCATGCGCCATGCTAAAAACACAGGGTGTTACACTCTTCACCCCTTTAAAGAATTTCGTCCCCGAAATTCAAAACCAAAAACTATTGTGGACAATCTCTTCGGTTTGGATTTCCTGAGTAAAAGTCCCATACTAGATGCTCAGAAATCACGGGTTTCTTCAAATTATCGTTAACAACAATTTAGACCTTCTGAGCAACCGTCCCATACCGCCTCCCCAGGAATCCAAAAGTTTCCACTAGAATACCAAGAATCACAATTGCCCACTGCCAAGAGTATATCTCGACCAGGTATCCTAGATGGCATCCCATACTACCACCCAGGAATTCCTAAGGTTCACAAGTTTAAAGATGTCATCGAAATGACAATATTTTAGCACAGTACTGTGTGGAATAGTTTCCAGTTGCTCACCATCCCTGACGGTCATCCAGGTTGCCACTCGTAAGTGGGACGCTAGCCGGGACTGACAACGCACACCCTTGGCCAGTTGCCAACGTGTGGGGATGATCAGTCCCATTGTCTACCCACCGTCCCAGACGGTCCTCCGGGTATCCACTCGTAAGTGGGGTTCCACTAAGGCCAGGCAAACTCACAGTACTTGAACAATCTCAACTCGATTCCCATAATAACTGGCTAAGCAGTCACAAACTCAATCTGTGCAAAAGTTGGCCTACTCTCCAACTTTAATATTCCATTAAGGAAAATACTCGTCAATGAGTCCACTCCGTACAAGTCCCTAGAGTTTTCTCGGAACTTGATTTGATACCAACTGTGACAGACCGGAAAATTATGCCTTTGGCGCGTTGCCCCGCAGGCCGTAACTCCCCCGGTGCGCCATGATAAAGCTACGATCCGGGCCTCAAAGCTAGGAAAATGCACGCCCATCTTCCCTTGAGAGCATGCTCGTGGAGCATGATGCGACTAACTTAGCTTCCACACCGTTCCAAAACTTACCCTTGTACGCTAAAGGGTCCAGGGCCATAAGGCCAAGGCTGATGCATGCATCACTAGCTCGCCTCTATGCAAGGAATTCATCACTGAATTTCCTATCTAGCTGAGAAACCGTCATACCGCGGATTCTTGTCCAGGCGTGAGCCTTGGACTTTGGCATAGGCTGCACCAAGCCCTTGTCATTCCCTACATTATCTCGTTTGCCAACTCTATGTAGCTTGATAGGAAGTATGAGCATCCACTTTCTGGCATGCAACTAAGCCTCTTCAAGTATGGTCGCAATCATATCTTGCGTTGAGCTACCGAGCCAGATGATATGAGAGGCCAGAATGTCGCAATCATCTCACAATTAGATGATATGAGCGACAATGTGTTGGACCGGAAATGCTGCAACTCATTGCGGCTGCCTATGTACCCTTCCCTACTCTAAAGGGATCAAGCACAGACCGTAGTTCATCAACGAAGGGAGAGAAGCTTAACCAACTCGTTTGTAAGGCCGTAGACTAGCAAAAATGGTAATATCCTGGTCCGTAGGTCATTCCGTCAAGATGCACAAATATTATGCATCATCGGGTCCGCGATATGGCATGGTGATGCCTAAGCATCAAATGCCCTATTCGCAAGGCTACGCAGCTATAAATGAGCCTTAGGCATCATTTATACTCTTCCGGCTAAGCAATGAAGCTTACTTGGTGCATAGTACGCATATGCACCTTCAACCAAGTACCCCTCCCAATATATGTCTTAATGGAACTTCTACAAGTATGTTTAGGGGACCAAAATGACATGCCTGCTTCACTGTTCATCGCAATGATTGCGTTACTTCGTAATGATTGTTCACAATGATTGCGCACAATGATTGAGCAACACTCCTTTGGACAGCCATCTCCGGATGATGCACAATGATTGTGCACTACTTGTTTTCTCAGCCCTCTATGTCCTGATGCACAATGATTGTGCGATATTGGCTCTAGGCCAATAACTTCCGTAATGCGCAATGATTACGCTGCAAGATCAAGGCCACCTACCCAACTGGCCTAATGCATCATGATGATGCAGCATTGACCCTTGGCCAAATGCCAAACATAATGCGCCATTTTGGCGCGAAGTTTGCCTTAAGCCAATATACCGCGTACCACGCAACAGAAGCTTTAGATGAAGCTTCATCTCAGGCCATGTCGCATCTTTTAGCATGCGCCATGCTAAAAACACAGGGTGTTACACTCTTCACCCCTTTAAAGAATTTCGTCCCCGAAATTCAAAACCAAAAACTATTGTGGACAATCTCTTCGGTTTGGATTTCCTGAGTAAAAGTCCCATACCAGATGCTCAGAAATCACGGGTTTCTTCAAATTATCGTTAACAACAATTTAGACCTTCTGAGCAACCGTCCCATACCGCCTCCCCAGGAATCCAAAAGTTTCCACTAGAATACCAAGAATCACAATTGCCCACTGCCAAGAGTATATCTCGACCAGGTATCCTAGATGGCATCCCATACTACCACCCAGGAATTCCTAAGGTTCACAAGTTTAAAGATGTCATCGAAATGACAATATTTTAGCACAGTACTGTGTGGAATAGTTTCCAGTTGCTCACCATCCCTGACGGTCATCCAGGTTGCCACTCGTAAGTGGGACGCTAGCCGGGCCTGACAACGCACACCCTTGGCCAGTTGCCAACGTGTGGGGATGATCAGTCCCATTGTCTACCCACCGTCCCAGACGGTCCTCCGGGTATCCACTCGTAAGTGGGGTTCCACTAAGGCCAGGCAAACTCACAGTACTTGAACAATCTCAACTCGATTCCCATAATAACTGGCTAAGCAGTCACAAACTCAATCTGTGCAAAAGTTGGCCTACTCTCCAACTTTAATATTCCATTAAGGAAAATACTCGTCAATGAGTCCACTCCGTACAAGTCCCTAGAGTTTTCTCGGAACTTGATTTGATACCAACTGTGACAGACCGGAAAATTATGCCTTTGGCGCGTTGCCCCGCAGGCCGTAACTCCCCCGGTGCGCCATGATAAAGCTACGATCCGGGCCTCAAAGCTAGGAAAATGCACGCCCATCTTCCCTTGAGAGCATGCTCGTGGAGCATGATGCGACTAACTTAGCTTCCACACCGTTCCAAAACTTACCCTTGTACGCTAAAGGGTCCAGGGCCATAAGGCCAAGGCTGATGCATGCATCACTAGCTCGCCTCTATGCAAGGAATTCATCACTGAATTTCCTATCTAGCTGAGAAACCGTCATACCGCGGATTCTTGTCCAGGCGTGAGCCTTGGACTTTGGCATAGGCTGCACCAAGCCCTTGTCATTCCCTACATTATCTCGTTTGCCAACTCTATGTAGCTTGATAGGAAGTATGAGCATCCACTTTCTGGCATGCAACTAAGCCTCTTCAAGTATGGTCGCAATCATATCTTGCGTTGAGCTACCGAGCCAGATGATATGAGAGGCCAGAATGTCGCAATCATCTCACAATTAGATGATATGAGCGACAATGTGTTGGACCGGAAATGCTGCAACTCATTGCGGCTGCCTATGTACCCTTCCCTACTCTAAAGGGATCAAGCACAGACCGTAGTTCATCAACGAAGGGAGAGAAGCTTAACCAACTCGTTTGTAAGGCCGTAGACTAGCAAAAATGGTAATATCCTGGTCCGTAGGTCATTCCGTCAAGATGCACAAATATTATGCATCATCGGGTCCGCGATATGGCATGGTGATGCCTAAGCATCAAATGCCCTATTCGCAAGGCTACGCAGCTATAAATGAGCCTTAGGCATCATTTATACTCTTCCGGCTAAGCAATGAAGCTTACTTGGTGCATAGTACGCATATGCACCTTCAACCAAGTACCCCTCCCAATATATGTCTTAATGGAACTTCTACAAGTATGTTTAGGGGACCAAAATGACATGCCTGCTTCACTGTTCATCGCAATGATTGCGTTACTTCGTAATGATTGTTCACAATGATTGCGCACAATGATTGAGCAACACTCCTTTGGACAGCCATCTCCGGATGATGCACAATGATTGTGCACTACTTGTTTTCTCAGCCCTCTATGTCCTGATGCACAATGATTGTGCGATATTGGCTCTAGGCCAATAACTTTCGTAATGCGCAATGATTACGCTGCAAGATCAAGGCCACCTACCCAACTGGCCTAATGCATCATGATGATGCAGCATTGACCCTTGGCCAAATGCCAAACATAATGGGCCATTTTGGCGCGAAGTTTGCCTTAAGCCAATCTACCGCGTACCACGCAACAGAAGCTTTAGATGAAGCTTCATCTCAGACCATGACGCATCTTTTAGCATGCGCCATGCTAAAAACATAGGGTGTTACACTCTTCATCCCTTTAAAGAATTTCGTCCCCGAAATTCATAACCAAAAACTATTGTGGAAAATCTCTTCGGTTTGGATTTCCTGAACAAAAGTCCCATACCAGATGCTTAGAAATCACGGTTTCTTCAAGTTATCGAGAACAACAATTTAGACCTTCTGAGCAACCGTCTCATACCTCCTTCCCAGGGATCCAAAAGTTCCCACAAGAATACCAAAAATCGCAATTTCCCAGTACCAAGAGGATATCTAGACCAGGTATCCTATATGGCATCCCATACTACCACCCAGGAATCCCTAAGGTTCACAAGTTTAAAGATATCATCGAAATGACAATATTTTAGCACAGTACTGTGTGGAACAGTTTCCAGTTGCCCACCATCCCTGACGGTCATCCAGGTTGCCACTCGTAAGTGGGATGCTAGCCGGGACTGATAACGCACACCCTTGGCTAGTTGCTAACGTGTGGGGATGATCAGTCCCATTGTCTACCCACTGTCCCAGAAGGTCGTCCGGATATGCTCTCGTAAGTGGGGTGCCTCTTAGGCCAGGCAAACTCACAGTACTTGAACAAGCTCGACTCGATTCCCACAGTAACTGGCTAAGTAGTTACAAACTCAATCTGCGCAAAAGTTGGCCTACTCTCCAACTTTAAGTTTCCATTAAGGAAAATACTCGTCAATGAATCCACTCCACACAAGTCCCTACAGTTTTCTCGGAACTTTCTCTGATACCAACTGTGACGGACCGGAAAATTACGCCTTTGGCGCGTTGCCCCGCAGGCCGTAACTCCCCCGGTGCGCCATGATAAAGCTACGATCCGGGCCTCAAAGTTAGGAAAATGCACGCCCATCTGCCCTTGAAACCATGCTCGTTGAGCATGATGCGGCTAACTTAGCTTCCACACCGTTCCAAAACTTACCCTTGTACGCTAAAGGGTCTAGGGCCATAAGTCCAACGCTGATGCATGCATCACTAGCTCGCCTCTACGCAGGGAATTCATCACTGAATTTCCTATCTAGCTGAGAAACCGTCATACCGCGGAGTCTTATCCAGGCGTGAGCCTTGGACTTTGGCATAAGCCGCACCAAGGCCTTGTCATTCCCTATATTGTCTCGTTTGCCAACTCTACGTAGCTTGATAGGAAGTATGAGCATCCATTTTCTGGCATGCAACTAAGCCTCATCAAGCATGGCCGCAATCATCTCTTGCGTCGAGCTACCGATCCAGATGATATGAGAGGACAGAATGTCGCAATCATCTTACAATTAGATGATATGGGAGACAAAGTGTTGGATCTGCAATGCTGCAACTCATTGCGGCTTCCTACGTACCCTTCCCTACTCTAAAGGGATCAAACACAGACCGTAGTTCATCTATGAAGGGAAAGAAACTTAACCAACTCGTTTGCAAGGCCGTAGCTAGCAAAAATGGTAATCGCCTGGTCCGTAGGCCATTCTGTCAAGATGCACAATTATTATCCATCATCGGGTCCGCTACATGGAATGGTGATGCCTAAGCATCAAATGCCCTCTTCGCAAGGCTACGCAGCTATAAATGATCCTTAGACATCATTTATACTCTTCCGGCTAAGCTATGAAGCTTACTTGGTGCATAGTCCGCATATGCACCTTCAACCAAGTACCCCTCCCTATATATGTCTTAATGGAATTTCTACAAGTATGTTTGGGGACCAAAATGACATGCATGCTTCAGTGTTCATCGCAATGATTACGTTATTTTTCAATGATTGTGTTACTTCGCAATGATTGTGCACAATGATTACGCAACACTTCTTTGGCCATCCCTCTCTGGCTGATGCACAATGATTGTGCTCTACTCGTTCTGTCAGCCTATATGTCCTGATGCACAATGATTATGCGATATTGTCTCTAGGCCAATAACTTTCGTAATGCGAAATGATTACGCTACAAGCTCAAGGCAACCTACCCAACTGGCCTAATGCATCATGATGATGCAACATAGACCCTTGGCCAAATGCCAAACATAATGCGCCATTTTGGCGCGACATTTGACTTAAGCCAATCTACCGTGTACCACGGAACAGAAGCTTTAGATGAAGCTTCATCTCAAGCCATGGAGCATATTTTAGTATGCGCCATGCTAAAAACACAGGGTGTTACAGCATTTCTTCAACCTGAACTTGAGGAGTTGGAAGGAGCTGAGTTGGAGGAATAACTTCTACAACCTGTAGTCCAATCTCAGGTTCAAATCAAGGTAAACCTTTCAGCGGTTTGATGTAGTTTAGCATTTCTCCTGCTCATCATATTCTCCTTTCCTCTTTAAATTCTTTTTGGATGTTTCAACTGATTCAATGTGGATTACAATTTTCACAGGACATGCATGGAAGGCATTGCTTGATGCAGCTGGAGTGATTAAAGATTAACCAACTGATGAAAACTTAAGGGATTGAATGGTTGGCTCCGTTGGTGTTTCTGCAGCAACTTGAGTTGGTGGAAGAACAAGAGGGCTTGTACGGTTATACCCTTGAAATCACACTCAAGAAAGAGGTTTTACCATTAATTGGCAGCCATTATGTCCCTTAGCAGCTGCAAGTTTTGTGTAAGTTTCTATGTAGTTTCTTCTTATAGTGATTTTAAGTGAGAATGAACTGAACTTAGGAACTTAGTAGGTTTCTATGACTTCCCTCATAATTTGATATTTAATAGATTTGTTTTGGTACTTGAAAAGAATTTGTATTCTTTTTCGAATTGATTGATTGAATGTTGATATGAATTGATTGATTGAAGGAAGTATTGAATGTGGATTATTGATGGAATGAATGATGTATGCAAGATATTTGAACTGCCGGTCATATTGACCAATTTTGACTAGGTCAATGTTGACTGGCAGTAATTTTTTTGCTGTTACGAAAAAATTCGTAACGGCTGTAAGCTGTTTCAAACTTCCACGTAGTAACGGCTCTGGCATGTTACTAACGTGCCACGTGGTAACGGCTCGGGGATGTTACGACTACGTTGTTACAAAATAATTTGTAACGGCCCTGAGTTGTTACCACGTGTACAATTCGTAACGGCCCTTTGCTGTACCTAGAGCCGTTACCACCAAAATTCGTAACGGCCCTATTGCCGTTACAAAAAATGTAGCACCCACTTTTGCAACAGGCAGGAGCCGTTACAATCCGTTTTAGTAACGGCTCAGGTCTGTTACCGATCCGAGAATTTGGTGTAGTGCAAGATCATTCTCTCAGGAAAATAAATGTCCCAAATGGCGCGCATCCATGGCTAAGGAAATCATTGCTTTGGAAGCCAACAATACTTGGATATTAGTAGATTTACCACCTGGTAAAACAACCATTGGCTGCAAATGAGTTTTTAAAATCAAGTTCAATGCTGATGGTACCGTTGAACATTACAAGGCTCGACTGGTAGCCAAAGGCTACACACAACAAGAGGGTATAGACTACTATGATACCTTTGCACCAGTAGCTAAGTTGGTTACTGTTCGTGTCTTATTATCTATTGCAGCTATTAAGGAATGGTCTCTTCATCAACTTGATGTCAACAATGCGTTTCTTCAAGGTGATTTGGATGAAGAAATTTACATGAAGATTCCACCAGGTATCGCACGTCCAGGTGAGTCCAAAGTTTTCAAACTCAAAAAGTCTCTCTATGGTTTAAAGCAAGCCTCTCGTCAATGGTTTGCGAAACTTTCTTCAGTTTTGTTATCTGAAGGTTTTACTAAATCCTTATGTGATAATTCTCTTTTCACATATCATCATGGTACAACCTCTATATTTGTTCTTGTCTATGTTGATGATATTATCATCACTGGTACAGATAATAACTTCATTAATTCTCTAAAATTGCGTCTCGCTTCTCATTTTTCAATCAAGGACCTTGGTTGTTTGAAGTATTTTTGGGGCATTGAAGTTTCTCGCTCATCCAAGGGCATATTTCTATGTCAAATAAAATATATTCTTGATATATTTAAGGGTTCGGGCCTCACAGGGGCTCGTACATCAGCTTTTCCAATGGATTCAAAACTCAAGTTGCTTCCTACAGATGGTACTGAATTGACTGATCCAAGCTGCTTTCGTCGTTTAATAGGTCGTTTTTTATATCTTACGGTAACACGACTAGATATCACATACTTAGTAAATTATCTGAGTCAATTTTTGCAACATCCAAGATCAACTCATATGGATGCTGCTCATCGTATTCTAAGATATCTCAAGGGAACCATTGGACATGGAATATTCTTGACCTCATCCAGTTCTCCTTCTATTCATGGTTACACAGACTCTGATCGGGCAGGCTGCCCAATTACTCGTCGTTCTACCACTGGATATTTTGTTACCTTTGGTAATAGTCCAATTTCTTGGAAATCAAAAAAACAGCCTACTGTGGCTCGTTCATCAGCTGAAGTTGAATATCGTGCTTTGGAAAATATAACTGCTGAGCTTCAATGGTTAGTTTATCTCTTCAAAGACATGCACATTTCTTGTCCTCTTCCTATCACTGTTTCTTGTGATAGTCAAGCAGCAATTCATATTGCTCAAAATCCGGTATTTCCCGAGCGTACTAAACACATCGAGATTGATTGCTATTTTGTTCGTGAAAAGTTAATAAGTGGATTGATTCTACCAAAACATCTTCCGTCGTCTGATCAACTGGCTGATGTTTTCACTAAGCCTTTGGGAGCTCCGCAATTTGGTCGTCTAGTTGGCAAGTTGGGCGTTCGTTCAGGCTCTACCACTCCAACTTGAGGGGGGTATTAACACATGCAAATATATAAGAAGATCAACACATATTAAGTACATGCAATGAAGAATATGGAAACAAGATTAGTACATGCAAAGAATAATATTGATGTAATTAGTTTTAATTTCTTTGATTTATTTATAGGAATAAATTTAATTCTCTTGATGTTATTATAGTATTAGGATCCTCACTCATTCAATGTATTTGTACAAGTAGTATATATACAAAATAATGAAAATAATCGCAATACAGTTGTATGAGATTAAAATCCAAAACCAATATTTCTTCACTTTATAACCAGTGTTCGAATTTACAAATCTTTCAGGCTGAAAACTAGTTGGATCTGTCCAATATTAGGATCTCTACCGATTTCCCATGCATTGATTGGTACCTGAGTATCTTTAGGGACAATAAAATCATGGATTTTAACGTCCGTTTCTGCTTTATGAGGAAGTAAGAATGGAGCTGGTGGGTGAAGGCGTAATGTTTCTTTTATGATTGCTTGCAGATAAGGGAGCTGAATAATATCTGACTCTTCGATCGGCAGGTCTTTACCTATGATGTTTGAAAGCTCTTGTTGCGCCTTTGTCATCTTAGATGGGTTATGAAGTAGTTCATCCAGTGCCCATTCCACCGTGGATGATATAGTATCTGTCACAGCCATTAGTAAGACGTTGTTTGCTTGTAGCTGACTCAGCGTCTGGATCTGAATCAACCCCTGACTCGGCAATCAGACCGTTTGTTTTGCATTTTGAGTTAGATCTGACTCGACCTCTGACTCAAACATAATCCCTGACTCAGACCCATTTGAGTGAAGTAATAAAATAACCCTGACTCACGGGACCAAACCACTGACTCGCTTTTTTGAGTCAGATCTGACTCAAAACAAACATATCGAGTCAGATCCAGATGAGTCAGGTGATTTCACTCAGATCCATATGACTTAGATCCAGACGACTCAGATGATTCGGGAGTAAACAAACATGGTATAAGTCCCGATTCATGATCCATTTCGTAAGACTTTCAAACACTAATTCTCATATAAAAGCAACAAAATTTTGACCACATGCTCAATACTGGATACAGTCTAGTAAAGCAAATGGAAAATTATGTGATGTTAGGGGTTTAAATTTTGCCCGGCATCCCAATGTCCAGTACCGTCCGCCCTGTCCTATGACATCCCATGGGTGCCCGTGGCCCATTACGAGCAGGCCCCTAGCCCATTTAAATAAGAGGGTGGGCACAGGCCACAAGTCAAATTATCTTGCCCGGATCAATACCCTCCCTATTAGCCCGACAATGTTACCCACTCTATTAGCCCGTCAATGTTATCCATTTTACCTAGCTTAAGTGACTGTTCCCATTTTTTTATCCTAGAATATTCTTGGTACATATACTTTATACAGTTAACCCTCATAGTTCTTATATATATTTCTTAACTTTTACTGCATACGAATCTAAATTTGTTAACCATATAGAGAAAATATTGAGCACAATCTATGGCAGTTTCCTTTTCTGATGATTCAATTCAAGAAAAATTATAGAAAGTTTGGTTCATTTTGTTCCCATCTCGATCTTGTATTTGATTATTAATTTCAAGTAAAACTTGTGTATTACTACATTACTTTGATTTATTTTTTTAATAATATATATATATAGAGAGAAAGAGAGGGAGGATCCATGGACACTCTTAGATGGACAAGGTCAGACAAGATTTATGTCATTTTCTCCGTAAAACACAGACGATAATGAGTTTAAGTGTAATAGTTTGATGATATATTTATCTTATAAGACTTTACATTCTTACAAAATAAAATAAACGCAATTCGAGATAGCTTTTTCAAAAGTATATCTTTATGGTACAAGAAGAGAACAATGTCAAGCTTCTTCAAGCTGCCAACCTCCGGGATACAAGAGAACAATGTCAAGGTTTTCGTATCAAAAAGAGTTGCCCCTTCATAAGCCAAGATTTTCAATCTCAAATCCAAAAACTACTTATTCATCAACCAGAAAAACATTAGAGTCGATCTTTTCAATTGTGGCACACAAAACATCCTATTACGTGGATCAAATAGTACCAAGGACGGAGCCAGAATTTTAAAAATAGATGGGATGTTACCAATCAGTGCACATTTTAGGGGGTGCAAAAGGGTTAAAATGGCTAAGATGGGGGAAGATTCCCTTAAATTGGCCTTGGAAGCTCACCATTTGAGGGGGTGCAATTGCACATCCACCTCTCAATGTGGCTCCTCCCCTGAATAATGCTCTCTAAGATTTGTTGCATAAGTTTTTATTAAGGGAAGTCATACAAGTTTTACATATCAACATTCTTACAACCAAGGTCAAGAGATTTGTTAATAGCATCAATAACTATTTGAATATTTCTACTACTCTCAGACCATTTATCCTCTGGACAGCTCCCATGGTTTTTAATATTTCCCACCAATCTAGCAAACTCTTGTACCATTGATGTTTCTTGAGGAACCTCAGAAACAACCTCAATCTTCTTTGGTTCCACAGTCCATCCCAAATGAAGTTTTGTAAACTGTGCACCGGATGTGAATTCAAGTGAAGCAGAACTTTCTTTACAAGGGATGATGTGATCCTTGAGATGAATAGTGCCATTTGTACCATGTAAAGATAAGTCAAGACACACGTTAGAGAGGAATGAGCAGTAAAACGTTGCCACTTTTTCCTCTTGATCATCTTCTTCTTTTCCAGCCAACCAAGTTAAGGAACCGCCACATGCCATAAGGACACCGGCTTCATTACGAGTCGGTCCTGGTAGAGCCATTACAGTGTTTGGTAGTAGGTTGTCGGTTGCCCACAAGATGGCTCCGATGCAGTACCATCCCACATCTCCGAGTACTCCAAGAGCATCTAGTTCTGGCTTTACTCTAATGTTGTTCTCTAAGAAATCAGGAGTTCCATTGTAGAATGTGCATGTCGAGTGTATCTAAACCAAACAAATATACAAAAGAAAGAAAAGAGAATTCTATCATTTAGGCAGGAGATGGTAGGTGTGCTATGAAAAATGCAAATAAATCATCTAATGTAAGAATTTATAATGATTTACTATAATCATATTAAAATTAATTTTGATGCGGCTTTTGATCAAAATACCAATGTTTCAAGCATTGGACTAATCATTAGAAATGCTGCAGGTGAAATGCAAAGGAGAAGACATTGTCCCGGGAGTTCTCTAGATGCAGAGCAAGCTAAAGGAAAAGCGGCCCTTAAAGCAATATTGTGGGCAGCAAGGAAAGAAATCACAAATCTGCATCTTGAAGGGGACAATCTCAACATAGTTAATGCAATAAGACATTTTACATTCTATCAAGTGGACAAGTAGTTTAATAGTTGATGCAATTTATTTTCTTAACTCTTTTAGAGAACCGGAAATGCACTTTCATTCGCATGGTAGGAAACAATGCTTCGCATGAGGCAGATGTAATTGATTATAACCACTAGTGGAATGAAAAGTTTCTTTTCTATTAAAAAAAATAAACATCTATGGAGGTACCAGAACACTGTTACCTCTTTTGTGTCGCATTAGAAGCCTTAGGCGCGATTAGGCGCCTAAAGCGTGATAACCTAGTGAGCTGAAAACGTTAAAACTTAGAAAAATGTCTTACCGATTTGAGTTTACCGAAGAGTTTGGTGTCAGCAAGAAGCTCTTTGATCTTAGGACTCCTTGGGTGATGAAGCCACATCGTACCATCCATGAATTGTACACCATTCAATCTGCAAGCCTCCAATATTTGATCAAGCTCCGACGTATTTAAAGCCGTCGGTTTCTCTAAAAGCAAATGTTTCTTCTTTGTTGCAGCCAAGACAGCCCATCGTACGTGCAGGCTTGTGGGAAGTGGCATATACACAGCATCGACATTTGGGTCATCAAGAACTTCATCATAGCTCCCATAAATCTTAACGGAATCTGGCAATTTGTTGTTTAAGGCGAATTTTTTTGCTTTCTCAAAGGAACGGCTGCCGACGGCATAGACAGTAGAGTTGTAGGATAAACCAATAGCTCTTGAAACTTTCCTAGCTATTTGAGCACATCCTACTATACCAAATCGGATATGATTCTCATCCATCTTCAGTGATTTTCTTTGGGTCTAATAAAAATTGATTCCGAGCAAGATAGCTAGGAGTATACTCTCAAGATCTACCAGATATGGTTTATTTCTAAATGTAATAATTATTGGAGAAATGAATCGGAAATTCCCATCCCTACATGTGCAGTTGCATTATGATGGTCCATCTCATGAATAAGTGCTATTGTACAATGTTTCTTGTCCACTCGTTCATGTTGACACAATTGGATATGAGTTTCCCACGTAATGCTGTTGAATTTCATGTTTGGATTGGTATTATTTACCACCCGACAAAAGTCATGCAAATTGTTACTGAAAACAGTATTGTTGAAGGGCATGTTTGGGTTGATTTGTGGTGCCTTGAAGTTCAATTATCAACCCTTTCACATTTTTTCCCAACACTGGAGACATGGAACAATTATTACATAGATTAGAAGTGAGATTGCAGCAAACTCTCGCACTCTCGGTTTAACCCCACAATATTACGAATTTGTAAACTGATAGAAGCAAGCTTCAATCTTCATGCATGATACCCATGATTTATCTGATTTACAACTTGATAGGAATCACTCGAAGACGAGTAGCCTTCACCAAGGCAAACCCATTACCATCCTCCATATTCATATCCTCAGGTTTCATCTCATTTTCCAGCTTCCAGTCAAATGATTGTAGAAGTAAACCAATTATTAAATGTATCATTCTATGTGCTAAAGGTAAACCGGGACAAATTCGGCAACCTGATCCAAACGGAATCAACTCGAAGTGTTGACCTTTATAATCAGTTTTTGAACCTAAAAATCTTTCGGGCTTAAAACTAGATGGCTCTGTCCAAATAGCAGGATCTCTAGCAATTGCCCATGCGTTGACTACTACCTGGGCACCTTTTGGGACAACAAAATCATGGATTTTAACGTCCATTTCTGCTTTGTGGGGAGTAAGAATGGAGCTGGTGGGTGAAGTCGTAATGTTTCTTTTACGATGGCGTGCAAATAAGGAAGCCGGACAATATCTGATTCTTCAAGTAGCTGGTTTTTACCAATGATGTTTGAAAGTTCTTTCTGTGCCTTCGACATCTTAGATGGGTTATGAAGTAGTTCAGCCGGTGCCCATTCTATCGTGGCTGATACAGTATTTGTGGCAGCCATTAATAAGTCCTGATCCAATATAAATTTGGCGAGGCTTTCAAGAATAATTCTCATATATAAGCAAGTAAAATTGATGACATACCGTCAAATATTAAATGCTAGTAATCGAGCCAGCAACGCTAACAAGTTTTGCATTATTTTTGTTGAAGGACTTTATGTATTGTTGATACTGACAGCAAAGGCTATGGGTAGTCTCCAAATACTAACTCTTCCATATGAAAGATTACTCGTCCATATGAACGAGCGAAGCTATCGTGGGCTAATACAAAAAAAAAGATACTACATGGGAGACAGTCTCCCGTTTAGTTAAAAAAATTGGATTTTGGACCAGACGGGGGACTGTCCCCCGTCTAAAAAAAATAAAATCTTCTTAGACGGGACAATCCCCGTCAAACAAAAAACCTAAAAATATGCTACATAAACGGGGGATAGTCCCCCGTCAAAAAAAAAACGAAAAAAAAAAGTTTTTGACGGGGGACGGTCTCCCGTTTTGTACTAAAAGTTTCTTTTTCCTGACGGGGGATAGTCCCCCGTCTAGTGTGAAACTCTCAACTACTCGTTCGTCTGAACGAGTGTTTGGAAGGATTTTGGGAAAAAGTGGGTTGAAACCTACCCACAGGAGAGCTTAATTTGCTCAAATTGGTAGTGCACTCTTTTATTTGAAAGGGTGACACTATCCATAGCCCTTGCTCTGAGGAGTCCAAAAACGAAATCTCCAAGCGAATTGGACCTGGGCTTGTGAGATGTTGGCAATTTTCAACCATTCTCACAGTTTTACTAGGTCATTATTTAGTAAAATTCAACACCGTTTATCTACATATTTTTATTAATGGCCAAAATACCCTTTTAAATTTATCATGTTAGAAATATTATGTTATATATTTAATTTAGGATTTGTATAAGAGAATTAAGATTAAAGATCGTTCGAAGGAGAAGAAGAGTTTATGGGAATACTTTTTCAAAAACTAGGTTTTGGAATTTTTGTACTCAAAATGAGTAATTTGAATGCCATTTTTAAGGAATGCAAATCTTCAATTTTCATAACGATCCGGTAACGAGTGATTTGCTAAAATGAAAACTTTTAAAAGGGTAATGAAAATCTTTAAAGCGTAGATCGACGAAGTGGTTATAGATTCGGCTAGGAAAATGGAACTACATGATGCCGAATATCCTCTTTCATGGAGTTTTGGACTAGGTTCGGCTAGAAAAACAGAAGTACAGGTGGACGAACATTCTCTTTGATGGTGTGTGGACTAGGTTCGACTTGGAACACTTAATAATAGCTATCTAAATTACTATTTTGTGTTTAACAGACTTATGTTAGGTAATGTCGTGACCACCATGTTCCTAGCTGAACCTAAGATAAAATCAAATCATACATTTATAGAATGTTGGGCTAGAAAATTTGAAGGTTAACCTAGGAAGTTAGAAAGTTTGGCTAGGATTATTTTTTATTGGAAATAGCCGATCATACATTTAGAGAAAGTTCGGTTAGAAAATTAGAAAGTTTGGCCTAGGATTTTTTTTTTCTTCTAAAATAGCCGAACTATTCTTCATGTTTTTCATTTCCATCAGGCTTGGCTAGTTCAACAAGAGTTTTTTCAAAAAATTCCTTACCTAACTTCTCTGTGCAACTTTAATTTTTCTGATTACTACTCAGTTTATCAATCACAAATGTATAAAGAAGACATGGGTTAGTTGGAAAGTATCTTCTCATGTACAAATTTATAAAATCCAGATTTAAAGCGATTATGAAAGTGGAAGAGAGAATACTAGGAGAAGGAAGAGTTTGAAATGAAAATAGGTTAGTAGAAAAAAAGAATTGTGCTTTTATGTTTATGAATTAGAGTTATAATAATTAGGTTATTAACACTACAAGAAAATGAGTATTTTGCCGCAACACTTTGCCACACACCTATTAACAATGCGGCAATATGTGGATTTTAGTCTCAGTGGATGATGAGTGTCGCATAAAGGGTGACATCTTGCCACAACCAAGGGTAGGTGAGGCAAAAAGTCATTTTTTTGCTATATATATTTATGTGGTGTGGAAATATATTATATTCTTTCCACATCACCGTGGAAACATATAAAAAGATTGAATATTTAACTGTCTTTCTTTATTAAAATTTTATTTTTATAAAAAGATTACGACTAAAACTCCAAGGTCCATCCAATGTAGTCAATATCGGCCGTATCGGCCGATATATCGGGGATATTTCGGATATCGGTCCAGAACGATACGATAAGAAGGATATCGGGGATACGATATTCGCCCGATAATATCGGCTGTATCGGTCGAATATCGGCCGTTTCGGTCAAATATCGGCCGTATCGGTCGATACGAAATTTTCCTACATTTCCTGATATGAGACGGTATTGGTCGTTTTCTATAAAGTTTAAAGGTAATTTTGGCGAAGAAAGTCTTCCAGGTGGTAGTAGAGGTGCATGTAGCTCTCGAAGCAAGTCTACTAAAGTTACTCTTTTGTTTTTTTGATAAAATTGATGTTATCTATTATATCTTATCCGAAAATGTGTGGAGAAATGTTTAATATAAAATTATAGTCTCTAAATATAGAACCGATATTTCAACGATAATATCCCCGATATAAAATCGTACCAGTATATCGGTCCCGGCCGAGATGAACCGATATCCGATATTAACTACATTGGGTCCATCACTAATTTTCCAAAAAAAAAGATTCGTAGACAATTATTTTCCAAGAAGAATTCGTGAAAAATCAAAATTTCCCCCCACTAATTCCGCATCTAAAACTTTTTTTTTTTTTTTTTTTTGAACGGATCCTAAAACAACTGCTAGGTTTCCCCTTAAAACTGACCATCTCACAAAGAAAAAATGGAGGGTTTTCATCCAAAACAAGTGGTGTTCTCTCGTCTCGTGATTATCAGAATCCTATGGGTTTCATTTTTTCCGTCAACACCAGATCTCTCGTTGCATACAAAACTATTATTTTCACCACTCTCATCGCATCTAGATTAACAATCAAACCCTAACTTCTTTCTAACCGATGACTCTTTTCTTCTTCAAATTTCAGCATTTTTGTTCTTTTTTTCATCATTCTCGTTACAATCTCGAGCATCAACTTCATCAAGTATAATCTATTGAATCTTTTATTTTTGTTTGTTTTTGTTATGATTTCAATTTCTGAATTTGGGGATTTTGGTTAAGGGTTGGAGCAAAGTTTAGGGATTTTGATTATGGGTTTTCCAAATAATTTTTTGTAACTTATTTAGTGATTTAATGTTAGTTTAATCTTTTATAGGTTTTATTCATCTGTTAATTGATGTGTTATGTGTTCTGTGTTGGATTTTTTGGGGCGACGGAAGTAATACTAGTGAATACAGGATTTGAGTTGTGCAATATTTAATTATAAGTTTACATTTTCCTCTTTTTACAGGTTTGGAAGATCTAGGTGAATATATACCGCAATATACCAGTGAAGGTCGTCCAAGAATCATATTGATCTTTTAACTGTTACCCTGTTCAGTCATTTATGAGGTATTTTTCGTTTTTTCGCCAAATTTTTTTGATTGGATGGATGGATTTGTTCATGGCCTTATGCATGCATTTGTTTGTGAAATTGTTCTTCGATTTTATCAATTTGATGCAAATTTGATTGTCTCAAATGTTGTCAGTATGATTTGGTGTAGGGATTGTAGAAGTAATAGTGTAGGGATTGTAATTTTGTAAAAGAAAAAATTGGCTTAACATGACACTATCATAGTGGTGGTGGTAGCTTAAGTGATAGCTCTGATTTGGTGTCAAATGATTAATATACTTCTTATCCTACTGGAAAATTCTTGTGTGTGTCCAATGCTACTACATATTTGATTTTGAACAGACTGAGGATAGTATCTTGGTCAGTAAGTGGAGTGTCTAATTTTGTCTCCCAAATAAGAAGTTTTTGTTTTACTTTTGCTTTTTAATGCTGACAAGAACATAAATTTTTCTCGGTGTTAAGACCAATGAGGTTGGTCTGGTCAGCAGCATCAAAAAAATGTATCCATAAGACTATGCACACATCCCTACATTAACGTTACTTCTGTTTTTTGTTTTTCTCTATGATGCACTTCTCTGCAATATAATTTCTCAGTTTCCCTCAACTTTTGCATTTTTGGCATCCTTAAATATGTTCCCTTAAAGTCGTGGTCAGTTTATTGCTAATCTGCAATCATCTGTGGTACACATTCGTAGGGACTAAGGAGATTTTTTCATTTTAATTTTACTGTAGCTGTCAGAGATCGTAGTTTAAATAATGTTGTGGAAGTGGAGCAGATGTAGCATTTCCTATGTGATTTGGGATATCATTGCAAACTGATTCCTACTTGCGTGGATATGAATTTGTACCTTTGCCAGAATTATAAGCGGTCTTCATTTCCTAGATTAAATCACGGTTCTCCTTTGTGCTACTCATCCAACATGAACCAAATCATCTGCAGTCTAATGATGGAGTATTCAGGTCAGTGCAACTACTAACATTGCGGTCTAATGATGGAGTATGCTAGTCAGTGCAACTATTAACAACTCCCGAACAACTTTTAGGACCTTTAGATCACCTTTATAAACCCAGGGTGCAGCTTTACAGACCTCAGACTAATTGTAAGTACTTGTTCTTCCTTAATTTTGCATTATAAAATTGGAAAACTTTCTTAAACAAATATGTGAATTAGGGTTATAATTGTCATTTGTATTGTAATTTCCGTACATTTTAGCAAATTTGAATTGTTTTCCATGAATGCAAGTATAACTTTTGGTATTCAATTTTTGAACTTGAACTGATTTGCACTATTTTGTCTTTAATCTGTTAATTGAGTCTGCATGTTATTATGATAATATCTTAATTACAGTTCAAGCTTTCAATAAACTTGACCACTTTTTGATGTGTTCTGCTTGGTGGTGTTTGTTTTGATTGTTTAGCAGGATTTTGTGGCCTGGGAATGGACTGTTGGTGTGGATTTAGCACAAAAAAGGTGTAATTTGAAGTATCAATTCTATTAGAGTTTGAGATTGTGTAGATTTAGTTTATAATTTTTTATTATTGTGTAAATCACTGTACTCTGAAACATATTTATATTTATGAAATTTGAAATCTTTGATCGGAAATCAGTTTTTGTTTATGAAATGCTTGATTTAGATATTACTTTACCGTCTATGAATCATATACCACAACAATGGTCTATAAACAATATTAGAAAACAATTCTCTTAATAGGCTTTTGCAGAAGAAATGTTGCTTTAATGCAGGTCTTCTTGACGTTGTTGCAAGAGAAGCCTATAATAGCACCTAAGTGGTGTGGAAAAAGTATTTTCACAAAAAATAAAATCAAATATTTAAATAATTAAAATGAACTAAATATTCTTTTGCCTCACATTATTGCCTCACTATATGTTGTTGCTAAAACCTTCTTTTTGCTACAACACACATAAGGTGTGGCAATAACTTCTTATCACACAGGTTGTTGCCCAATGTGTGGCAAAAGATTTTGATGCTGCAGAAGGCTATTGCCACATGAAACATGGGTTCTTGCCATGCAGAGCACATGTTGCAATACCCTAATTTTCTTGTAGTGTATAAGTTTAGTCTAGTTTTGAGTTAGGTTTAGGTTAATTTAAGTTAGGGATAACTAGGTCATTTACTATAACTAGGATACCCTTATCTCATCACAACAAAATCCCTAAGTGGACAAGGGTTCACCTAAAACTGCCATGGTGCCCAAAAAATTATTCACTTTTTAAATAATTAATGCTCTTATTTCTTTTTGGGAAATGCTGGAATAAAACTATATAACATTTTCTTGAAGTAAATTTCAAAGGCACTTATCCATATGTTCATGTAAATGGATAAAATGTCCTTACTATTATGGGTTAAAACTTAATATTAATATAACAATAAGATTGTTAATATCCAGATTCGATTAAGCGAAATGAACTTAAACAATAAAATTACTGTTAGTTTATAAGGTTAAAGCTTATGCGACACCGAAACATTGAAGGGAAAAAAATCCTGACCAAACCTTAATCTGTTGTTCGCATATGAAAGGTAACACTAAGGCTCGGCTAGGTTTTTCTTTTCCTAGTTGAACCTCAGTTTGTTCTTCGCATATGATGAACAACACCGGGGTTTGGTCTCTTTTTCCTAGGTAAACCTTAATGTTTGGCTAAGTCGGGTTTCTTTTCCTAGTTGAACTTCAATTTGTATACTTCGTGTACGAAGAATAATGTTAAGGTTCGACTACTTCTTTTTCGTAGGAGGTTTGCCTAAGTTGACATATATTTTATATCTGAACCTTAATATGTTATTCGAATGAGAATAACAAAACTTGCGAAATCTAAAAATTTGTATAGTTTTCATTTAATCATTCTCGTCTTCTGGCTATAGTCACACAATAGGTTGGCCCATCGAAATAGAATAATTATCACACCTCAAAATAATCTCTATCGGTGAACATGAAATGGAAAAAGTTCGTTTCGATGAGCCAATCAGTATTTTTTTAATCCCGGATAGAAAGTACCGTCCTTTCTTCTTTGTGGATGGACCACATGTCATTTTTTCCTGCTTACGTGATCGGGATCAAGGAGTTTGTGATATTCCTTTTCTTTATGTAAAGGATATATTGTTTACTCGTCAAATCCAACACTGAAGAGGTCATCCATTTTTTAGGGTTCCAATTAAATTGGTCAATCTAAAATAATACTAGGTTTTTCAAGAATCACCAAAAAAAAAATTATTTTAAATTTAATGGACTGTTTTTTTTTTATTCACGATGATTAAGTCGTTTAAAGTTTGGCAAGAATAGAAAGAAGCCAGGAGGAGGATTTGAATTTTTTATTTTATCTTGTTGGATTAAGTTTTTAAGAAAAAGATAATTTAGCCATTTCTTACCACTACGACACCTTTTTTTTATCCCTAAACACTATAAGTTTTTAAGAAAAAGGTAATTTAGTCATTTTTAAGAAAAAGACAATTTAGTCATTTTTAAGAAAAAGACAATTTAGTCATTTCTGAAAATGAATATCAACACCATTAGGCTGATCCTTCTAACAATGAATATCAACACCATTAGGCTGATCCTTCTGACTAAAGTTTTTTCGTCCGGATCAGAATGAATGTGTATGTACATATGTACATATGTGTATATATATATTTATAATAATCTAAGAGCACATCAGACCCACATCAAGATATATTTTACATCAAAACTATAAATTAAAGCTAAATTAATTTATACCGGCTAACAAGACCACGGAGAAAAGAAAATATAGTACTAACCTTAAGTAAAGAGTTTATATCCCGACGATGAAGCTCAATAACGTTTTCATGGCATGCATCAAGAATTATATCAAGCAAGTCAGCAGAGTTAGTACTCTTCCCCTCTCTAGCAAGCTCCAATTTTTGCTCTATTATTTTACCAAATGTGCCATCCATTATTCTAGCATAATTTCTCATATTGCGTTTAATACCTTGCACATCCATGAAGCTTATTATAGGAATATAATCAGAAAGATTAGGTTTTGCAGCTTGCAATACCACTTCTTTAAGCGCGATCTCAAATGTAGAATATGAATAATAATCAGCTAGATCAATAGAGAAAAAACTATTTGATAATAGATTAAGAACAGTAGTAAAAGCAACATGACCAATATCAACCACGGAACTGGAGCTTGCACTTTGACAAATGTATGTGAATAGATCATCCAACTTTTGGCTTTTTATTGAATCAAGTCTTTGACTAGTGGAGATATGCGAATTTGTAAATTGTCTAAGATTACGCCATTGAGGAGAAACAGGTAACCATACCATTGAAACTTTATGGTGATCGAACACCGTAATTGCTTCCAAGATTGTTCGACTAGAAAAAGACTGATCATGTTTTTGAAGAATTTCTTTTGCCATTGCAGGAGAAGAAACAACTACTGTTGTCACAGAACCAAGCTTTAACAACATCAAGGGTCCGTAAACTTTGGCGAGCCGAGTAAGTGACTCGTGAGGTTTTTTCCCGAGTTGTAAAAGATTTCCAATGATTGGTAAAGGTATGGGACCAGGTGGAAACCTCCTCGTATTTGAAGATTTGGTTACCCATGAAATTATTTTGATAAATGTACAAGAAAACAAAATCAACAAAGAAATTTTGAAGTAATCATCTTTAATTTTTCCTCTTTTTGTCTCTCAAACGCAAACTTTCAATTTGTAAAGAGTATAGAGTGACAAACATATATAGTATATTATCATGGATCAGTTAATATTAAGAGGTTGTTTCTGCGTAGTTTCTCTTTCGCTATTAGCTTCCTATAATATTCACCGTCGTTATAAAATCTATTTTCTTATTCCATTTACGTACGAGCTCAAATATTTAATGTCTTCGTCATTAATAAGATCGTGACATTTTTTGATCCACGTTTAGAGTACATCGATCAACAAGTTCCCAGACCATGTGATGATCATATCTCATCGAGATCTTTTCTTAATAACATTGTACAGTGTACATCTAGCTAGATCAAAACCAATTGGGTACATGTAATATACAGCTTTTAAATTACCTGCGAGAACTTACCGTAATAGGTGGAAGACTCGCCTATTTGGTTGATCAGCTAGCTGCGCCTCAAGGTTTGCCTTTTGCAACTAACTTGCATGGCATCAGATATCAACATGGTAGTCTGGATAAACGTAACATGCAAGGATATTTGCGTTTGCTTGGAACTTATAGCAGCAGCAGAGCCCCTATTGAACCCATTTACCCCATACCTATAAATCATTCCAGATATCTACCGACACCTGTCTCAATATTTCTACATGGTATTTTCTCACTATTTGAAGTTCTTTCTTGGACATATGATGCAAGCGGTTTTGAGAATTGAAATTGTTTCAAAAGAGCCTTCTGGCTAACCGCGCAAAGCTTGAGAATTGGTAAGCATTATGAAGATGAAGGAGTGGAATTTCTTTATTTTTTTTTTTTCAGAACTGGTCGTAAAAATCCAAGGTAACCAAACTTGTGGTACAAAAACCCTATTCAAATGTTGGGATCCATTAAAATTCCATCTTAAACAAAATTGATACAAAAACTCATAAATTTTTAAAAATTTATACAAAAATCCAAATTTCAAAATTGGTTTCATCAAATTTTATGATGAATCATCAAATTCTATGATTTTCATCAAATTTTATGATGAAACCAAAATTGGTTTCATTAAATTCTTTGGGATTTTTGTGTTACTTTTGTTGTGATGGGGTTTTTGTGTTACTTTTGTTTTGATGGGTTTTTTTATGGATGGATAGCTGGGTTGCACAGACGCGGACACGTAGATGCGGACATGACACTACAAAATTCTCAAAAAATTAGGACACGGACACGTATATACATATTTTATTTATATATATAATCATGTATTTATACAGCAAAGTTAAGTGTTTCGATCTTAAAAAATAGAATATATGCTACATGTATATAAATTTCAAAAGAAAAGAAGAGATCGTTTGCTTATACACGCCGAAGGTCAAGCAATGAATCACTATTAAACGCATGGTACAATCAAAATGCATTCTTAGAACAACACATGCCCAACCAAAAGTATATATGATGTCATTCCCAATTAAAAAACCCTAATAAAGACCTAAGTGTTTCTCTTCTTCATTTAGTTAATAATAGTAAAAATAAAGGAAGAAGTTTAAATAAAATGTGAAAAAAAAAACGCTTCAAATCCGAGTCATCAGTGCGTCCAAATCAGATGCGTGCGAGACGCGCACATTGGTAAGTCGGACACGCGTCGTGTCAGCATCCAATGCACGTCCCGTTTCCGATTCGAGTTGGACACGAACACGGCTCAAATGCAGCATCCGCGCAACCCAAATGGATAGTGACATCTTTGAAGTTATAACTGGTGGACTGTTTTTTTTATCAGAAGAGTGGAGTTTGTTTGTTTTTGACTTTTGTGAACTTGTATCAATGTGGGCTATGCGTTGATCTAAACATATGGGCTTGCCCATATGTGGACTAACAACCAATTTTACACCATGATTGACCTGAGACCTGAGTCTTCTTTCGACTTTCGCGCAACTCCGCGCCAATCAGCGTGTTCATGCTGAAGGCCCTCATTGGGGGAATAAATCTGGACATTAAAATTGACAAACAATTAAAAAATCAAAATCAATCCAATCGGAAGAAATGAGAAACAGTCAAAGAGCATGATAAAGAAATGTAAAAAAAATGTGTACATTTTTTAAGTCCTTTCCTTTCTTTTTCAGAGGTATTTTTTTCATATAGTATAATATAGTTCGATAATATAATGCTCGGTGGTTTTAGTGGTTAGGAAGAATGCAAAAAAGAAAATTGTGCGAGACAAAGAAAAAATTATGAAGAAAAGAAATTGTAAAATGTAATGTATGATTAGATAAAGGTCATCAGATGATAGTCCATGACTTCGCACTTGTGGCACACGCGCTCTTCAGAGGCGATCGTTATCAGAGCTGTATACGTATGTGGCAGGCATATCAATCACGCTAATCAGTAAAAGTCAACCTACCAGAGAGAGCAAATTAATTATGTCTTGGCGCGTTCATAGAATGTGGCGACCCGGATGATTCAGATCAACCTTGACAGTTTCCATGTTATACAACGCAAAAAAATCAATAGAAAATAGTTGCAATCTAAGACTCTCAAGGCTCGGATTATTTATATTTCTAAAATTGAAGGTCTGCCCACTGTGACAAGCCGTGTCCTCGCAACTATGAAAAAGTCTTAACACTTGCTTACAGGTATAAATAAGGTGCATCATGTGCATGTTTATTATCAATTAATACTGTCTCTTGCATTCAAATCTTTGAGTGAAAATCATGAATAAGTTGATTGCTACAACTCTTGCGGTTTTCTTGTTCACGTTTGTTGTCACAAATGAAGCCAATTCCATAACCAAGAAGGTAGATACAATTCTCTCAGTTTCGTTTGGTATGTTCTGTTCGTGCACTTTTGAGATGAAATTTGAAGACAGATAATTTTATTTTATTTTATATTTTGTTAAAAATTTGCAGCACTATATAGTATATATGGGAGATCACTCTTTCTCGAATTCGAATTCGGTTATATCGTCAAACCATGATTTGCTTGCATCAGTTACTGGCTGCAGGTAATGAGATCCTCTAGTTGTATGCTCAATCTTGGATTTTAAATGAAGAAAAACACTAACAGTTTAAGTTATGCTTTCATTTTAGCATCCATCAAGCCAAAGAAGCAACAGTCCACCATTACAGTAAAAGCTTTAGAGGCTTCTCAGCGATACTTACAGACGATCAAGCACAACAGCTTCGCGGTAAGAAAATTCATTAGTCACTTTACATAGAAAAGCTAACAAGTAAATCCATTTTTCACTAATCTTTCTTTTTTATGGATTACAGAAACAGAATCGGTTATATCAGTTTTTGAAAGTAAGATCAACCAACTCCATACAACCCATTCCTGGGATTTCCTTGGCATCGACGATGTTCCACAAAATAACGCAAACGTTGAATTGAAATCAGACGTGATCGTTGGCGTCATTGATTCTGGTAAGAGGACTACGAAATTCTAAGCTTATTACAATTAGTTTATGATGTTGAGATATTTGAGACGGTTGGTTTTGAATGCGCGTTTGTAGGAGTTTGGCCTGAGTCAGAAAGCTTCAACGATAACGGATTAGGGCCTGTCCCGAAAAGATTCAAGGGAGAATGTGTTCCTGGAGATCAGTTCACAGTTGAGCACTGCAACAGGTAAGCACTTATCCATTAAAAAACTTCAAAATGCACTTTGTTGAATCTACGCACGTAGAATAATAATCGGTGCTTGGTTTATGGAATCTAACTTTGTAGGAAGATAATCGGTGCTCGGTATTACTCTCAAGGAAATGAAAAAGCTACAGGACCGTTTGAGTCTCGAAATCTAACATTCTTTCGATCTGCACGTGATAGCGATGGCCATGGAACTCATGTTGCATCAACAGTTGCTGGATCAGTTGTCAATAATGTGAGTTTATTTGGTATGGCAAGTGGAACTGCAAGGGGCGGTATGCCGAGTGCTAGACTTGCCATATACAAAACGTGTTGGCTTGGTGGTGGATGTACAGACGCTGATAATCTAGCAGCCTTTGATGATGCCATTAGTGATGGAGTTGATATCATTTCTATCTCTATAGCTGCTTCTCCAGATGGTTTCTTTGATGATCCCATTTCAATTGGATCTTTCCATGCGTTCAAGAAAGGTATTCTTGTTTCTACTTCAGCGGGAAATACAGGTGTTGCTACAACAAAATGCGCTCCTTGGCTCCTAACTGTTGCTGCTAGCTCTATCGACCGAGAATTCATTTCCAACGTTCAGCTTGGAAATTCAAAGATTTTGAAGGTAAGCTTTAACCGTATCATGAACACAGTACACATACATATGCCGTGCTCAAATAATCCAAAAGGGAACTTCAACTTTTCAGGGATCCTCTATAAACCCATTAAAAATGGATAAATTTCACCGGATAATATTTGCAAGTGATGCAGCTGCTGCAGGTGTTTCAGCAGGAAACGCAAGGTATATAATATGCTTATTACATTTCATAGGATAAATATCAATCTGTACGTAATTCTTCATGTTTGCTGATATTTTTCCATGCTGCATGTCTGTTTTTAAGCTCATGCATCGAAGGCACGCTAGACCATAAGTTGATTAAGGGGAAGATAGTGGTGTGCAGGGGAAATGGTAGTGGGAAAGATATTGCTGTAAGAGATGGTGGTGGTGGTGGTATGATACTTTTCGCCCCCTCACTTGGACTACTAAGTGATAGCAGCCCTCAGTACGTCATTCCAACTACTGTTCTTGACACAAAAGAAATACAAGTTCTTCGAAAATACGCAACCCAAGCGAAGTAAGTTCCAGCATCACTTGAAAAATAAATCTATCTGCAGTTCAAATGGATCAAGGTTTTTCTTGAACTGTATCAATGTTTGCGTATAATAAATATATTTGATTTTGTTAACAGGAGCCCAATCGCTAAAATATTCCCATCAACGACAGCAATTGCCAACAACACCACTCGTGCACCAAAAATGGCACGCTTTTCTTCGATTGGACCAAATACTGTCACCCCTGACATTATCAAAGTAGGTTTTCATGAAAGCCTAATGAATATATGTTCACCATTAAACAGTAAAATTGACGGAGGAGTTGAGAGTTTAGGTCTAAGCGTGGAATATTTTTTTTTCTTTTGCAGCCTGACATTACAGCACCTGGTGTGAGGATATTGGGAGCCTGGACTCCAGTAGGTTTGAGAGCAGAACGATCTGTTGACTATAATGTTCTTTCAGGAACGTCCATGGCCTGCCCACATGCCTCTGCAATCGCGGCCATCATTAAAAGTCACCACCCTTCGTGGAGTCCATCAGCTATAAAATCTGCCATAATGACAACAGGTTAATATTAAAATCACCAGTACTCTTGTTCAATTTTGAAACTAAATTCGGAATCGGTCATTACATTTTTCCTCTTCTAACAAATTCTTTCCCGCATTGTGATGATACAGCAAATGCCATGGATAATACCAAGAGACCCATATTGGAAAGTCCCACCGATTCTCCAGCGTCACCATTCAACTACGGATCCGGGCATGTAAATCCCATAGCAGCACTAGATCCTGGACTGGTATATGAATTTGGCTCCAATGACATACTCAACTTCTTATGTGGTGCTCGTGCAAACTCTTCGCAAATTCAAATGGTCACTGGAACGAAAATCACTTGTAAAAACCCACTAATTCCCACTTACAATTTAAACTATCCTTCAATTGGTGTGGCCAGTATGAACGGAAAGGTAACGGTTAAACGAACAGTGACATATGTTGGTCGTGGCCCAGCAACTTTCAGAGCTTTTACTAAGAACCCATCTGGTGTTAAAGTCACAGTAAAACCAAGTGTGCTAAGATTCAAAAGAACTGGTGAAAGGAAGTCATTTCGGGTTCGTTTCATTCCTTCCAAAGCTAGTAATGGAAGTTTTGTTTTCGGATCCATGAGTTGGAGAAGTGATCTATACCAAGTTAGAAGTCCGATTGCAGTGAATGTAATTACAGTCTAATCAAGAATGTGCAGTAGTAAACTTTACAATAAGAAGTTTCAGATCAATCGCAATGTAATTTAGACACAGTGTGTTCGCTTTGATTGGTGCTGACCCCTGCATTAGGGGATTGATTTGTAATAAATTTCAGTATACATCACCAGATAATTTTCTTCTAGCTGAGCAACATATTGTTTCTTTAACTAATCTATGATTGAGTGAGTTGTAGTTGTCATGATTCTCTATATCAATTGGCAAGTAATATTCGAAGCGGCGACATATTGTTTCCTTAACTGATTCGAGATAGAGCTTCCTCTCTGACTTGAGTTGAGCCGAGCAACAAGGTTCTAGTCGCACGAGGTATATATGTTGTCCCGCTATGGTCTACCAATTTCATCGGTTCCATTCCGAGAGGTTCGATATATTGAAGGCAGGGTTGGCTCCTGCGGATCCCAGCTGCAATGAGAACGAATCAACTAGAAAATTAGCTGCGTGTACCAATGAACTAAATCAAGAGAAAACTCAAAGACAAGCTTTGGAGATTAAAATGTCAACTTGGAAGCGCGAATTCCCGGCTTAAAAATCTAGAAATTTCTTATTCAGCCGTTAAGACATATAAATTGTATTAATGATGCCACCAGTGGCATGCGACGCAAGGCTTCTTGATTTGTCGGTCGATCAAAGGTTAAAGCCACCAACCGGATTAGATAACTCACAAATTTGACTATTTATCAACCGAAGTCATGAATATATATAGACTTACCAAAATGGCTCAATTTGGCTATTTATCAACCGAATGGAACTGGTGTCTAATCTAGCTTGAATACTTAGGGTGGTCAAGTTGCCAATTTTCTAGTACGTTAGCTGGGTGTGAACTTTGAATAGGTGATCAAGTTGAAGTAGTATATTCATAATCCCACCAGCCACAAATTG
The DNA here is from genome assembly GCF_003573695.1 of Papaver somniferum. Classification (NCBI taxonomy): domain Eukaryota; kingdom Viridiplantae; phylum Streptophyta; class Magnoliopsida; order Ranunculales; family Papaveraceae; genus Papaver; species Papaver somniferum. The sequence continues at coordinate 23,027,761 of NC_039365.1, forward strand.
GGAAGTCGCCGTATTAAATGATTTCTTATACAGTATTATTTTTATTTTTACTTGCTTGATAATGATAAACATACTGATTGAAATGGTGATTATAAATGTACAACAAAAAGCCACGAACGCATACAATACAAAATACACAAAATTGGTTAAAAAGACAAAAATCAACAATTTCTGAGTAAAAAGAACATTTAGAAATCGATACTGTTTAAATAGAAAAAATTGTAAAAATACCCAGGATGTAAACAGTTTCATCCTACCCATTTTCAAATACTTTTTCTTATTTTTAATTTACATCAGGATGCATCCAGTTTCATCCTTGTTATTATTTAAGTTTAAGTCAGGATGAATCCAGTTTCATCCTTACTATTTTTTTGGTGTCCATTTCACCCATATTAATTTTTATTCGTCCATTTGAACCATGTTTAAAAAATATTTGGACGAATGACCCATTTTCCGTACAAAATAATCCCACCAAGAGACTCTCCCCACATTGAAACAATTATTGGGATCAAATAATAACTAAGGTAAGATTGAAACTTTCATCTCCTCGACGAACAACAAGATAAATATCAGTTTAAGTTAATAGGGATAGCTCGAAGACCATTCGCCTTTGCTTATGTAAACCCAAATTCTTCCTCCATATCCAAGTCTTCTGGTTTCAATCCATTTTCTAGTTTCCAGTCAAATGACTGTACAAGCAAACTAACAGTTAAATGTATCATTCTATGTGATAATGGTAAACTTTGACAAATCCTACGTCCTGATCCAAATGGAATGAACTCAAAATTATGACCTTTATAATCAATTCTTGAATCCGAAAACCTTTCAGGGTTGAAACAACTTGGGTCATTCCATATGGCAGGATCTCGACCTATTGCCCATACATTAACTACTACTTGGGCAGCTTTAGGGACAACGAGATCATGAATTTTTTAATGTCCATCTCTGCTTTGTGAGGAAGTAAGAATGGAGCAGGCGGGTGAAGTCGTAGTGTTTCCTTTACAATAGCTTGCAAGTAAGGGAGTCGAACAATATCTTGTTCTTTTACGGGTCGATCATTGCCAATGATCTCTAAGAGTTCTTGTCCGGCTTTTCTCATCTTACATGGGTTGTGAAGTAGTTCAGCCATTACCCATTCTACCGTGGATCAGATAGCATCGGTACCAGCAATAAATAAATCCTGATATATAAACCATTTTATGTTATATCGGCACAACAACTAAAAAAAAAAAGCCTCAGTTCATATAAACCATTTTTTTTTGGAGGGAGATATGATTTTATTTTAGCTTTTTTAATTCCCCTATGCATGGGAAATAAAAAATCAAAATTAACTATGAGAAACACTTATTCTTAAATCCACCTAAGGGTGACACTGAGTCTGTGTTTCTTCTAGTATGGTTTTCCACCATTAGGACTGTAGTTGCAAGTTTCCCTACAACCACACTCCACTATAATTATAATCAATATTAGGTAATCATCATTAAACTCTTCATTGATTACCAAGACTTAAGTCGGTCTATAAGATGGATACAAGTATTACAACAATCTTACTTGCTCCTAGATTCACTTTCTCTCTCCTAATTTATTGTCAAACACTCACTAAAAGAATCCCCTACAAGTAATAACCTCTCTTCTTTATATAAGATCTTACATAGTGGATGACAGCTAAGAGATCCTTTATTTTCGGAATCTCTATGTGATACACTCGCTCATATACAATCACTCGTTCTCGCACAGTCTATACATTGCACAGATCTTCACACTTTACTCGTGACTTTGCTGACATCATCCGGTGCGTCATCTCAACCTTGATGTGTGCGATCTTCCTTGTTTGAGTTATATAGTCTTTACTTCGCATGCTTAATAACATGTGTGATATTTCACTCCTACATTTTGCCTCTTTCTCATTTCGCTTATTCTACAGAGTGAGCGATATGAGAAACTTCCACCCTATATTATCGTATATGCTTGTCTTTTCACATTTTACTTTCAGACAATTTTCCGGAATCCAAGTTTATCTATTTACACGTGTTGATTTTCTTCCTTTTTACTGGTTCAACCGTTTGCAACCGGTCATATTCTTTTACCTATTTATTGATTCTTCTTGGAAAATAATCCTTTCCTCTTTCATCGTCTGCAACTACACTTTTCTTCTATTCTCTCTCTTGCCGCTGATGTTCCTTTTTGCTGTTGCTGGTGTTGTTTTATTTCTGCTACCTGCTACTATTTTATCATCATGAATCCTGAATCAAAGTTTGTTTTTTTCTATCATGATTTATTGATTACAACTGTTACTTTTGGCTAACCAATTCCCATGCTATTGCAGGAAAAGTTCTTCTCTAAGTGCTCTTTGAATAACCTCTAAATCTTCTTCTGGTGTCGAGAGTAAAGAATCGTATAAGAGGAAGGCTTCGCATAACAAAGATGTAAGAAATACCCAATTTTTTTAGAAAAAAAATATTGTTGCCTCTATTTCTTATCTATTTTGTTTTCACAGACTTCCAATTCTGAGATGGGTGATGCCAAAGGACCTAAAACTAAGAAATCTCGCAAGCTTACTGTGAGTAAGTCGAACCTCTCTATTATCGATTTTAATGTCGGAGATGTCACCCCTATAACAACAGTTCAACCTTTGCACACAAATTCTCCCGTTGCTCCTGTAACAACTCAAACTCCTAAGGAAAATATTTTTATTTCTCCAGTTCAAGCTTCTGATGCGAATGCCTCTGTTACTTTTGAAGAACTTTTTCCTGAAAAGGAACCTGCTGCTGATCAAGGGGTAAAAGGTTCTTCTACTATTGCCTCTGCAAATGTATTGAATATGGATCAAACTTCCTCTTCATTCATCAATACCGATTCTCAATCAAACCCTGCTGATTTGTCTATCCCTATATATTTCTCCATGCCTTCTCCTTCTATGTCTATTCCTTCTTCTTCATCTTCTCCTTTTTTACTAAATTCCCTTTCTCTAAGTAAGAAAGCTTTGGATAGTGTGAAATCTGCTTCTCAAGATCTATCCGATATTATCAATTCTGCTCAATCTTTAACTAATTATCCTTTCAAACTTCGCATATGTTCATCTTTGAGTAAGCTTATGTGCGAATTCCCTTCTGATAGAGCTACAAGGAATGAGATCCTCTCTCAAATTGATCCTAGTTTCCACGTTGCTCTAGATGTCTTGGTAACTATCTCTCATATATTTACTTTATCTTCTTTCATTTTATTTTAATTATGACTTCTTAATCTCTTACCTTTATCTTCTTTCTTATTTAGGACTCTCATCGTCGCATGATTTTAGTTGAAGGGCATTTTGAATATAGTTGTTCCCAGCTGGGACTTTCGCAACAGAATGCTTCTTTAGAAAAGGAAGTCACTAGACTAAAAGGGGAACTCCAGGAAGTGTAAAAGTTAAGAGGATAACTCGAAGTTGCGAATGTTGATGCCGAGAATCTTCGTAGTGAAAATCGAAATCTTAGAGGTATTTATCATTATATCCAAATTGCTTGTTGTACTCTATTATACATTACTTCCCCTTTCCACATTTTTGTAAATTTCTCCATGCATTTATTAATATTTAAACCATAAGCGAATATGGGAAAGATATAATTTTCAATATCTTGCTGAGGATACCCAAGCGAATAATAAGAAGTTGCAGACTCAACTAGATCAATTGCCTAACCATCATTCATATTCACTTGATCAGATTAACAATTTAACCCATGAAAATAATCTTCTCATTCAATAAATAAAAGAATTAAATAATCAAATATCCCACTTTTCTAAATTGTCATGCGAAGCTGATCTGGTACACGAAACTTAATCAGAAGAAAATCGTATTCTTTCTAAGGAGAAGCGTTCTTTCTTGAAGAAGGAAGCGATGTTTTCGCACCAATATTCAATTCTTCATGAAATAAACGAGAACCAAGCACGAACTCTTCGCTCGTTAAAGGAGCAGTATGAAACATCGTTTAAGGAGATAAAGTCCCAGAATGAAAAAATTATCCAAAGTAAAATAAATTTGAATGTGAAGAAGAATCAGCTTCAAGAACAATATGATCATCTAAAGCATTCCCACGATGTCCTTAAGAAAAAGAATAAGTCTCTCTCTGCTGATGAAAAGAAGATTCGATCCCGTCTTCGTGGTTCAGTTGGTGATGAGTTTGACAAGACTATGGAAAATATGAAGGATAATACCCTTGCTCTTTCTAACTTCTGCGAAGGTAGTCAGCTATAGTTGACTGCCTCATTATTCTTTAGTCATTTCTTCGCATCTTGTTGATGTAGATTTTTTATTGAGTATTATTTATTACTCTTCGCAGATTCTGAAAGATTGCATCAATCCACTGTTACCCAATTGAGATCTGATTTATCCAAGGCTCGCAAAGAATGTACGAACCTGGAGCTTTGTCTTTCTGCTTCTCGTGGCAGAGCGTGAAGAAGACTCGCATATCAACAAAACATTTTGGAGATCAATGCTAGAAACCTTGAAGGAGGAGCTATTCGCAAGGCTCATGCCAATTCCCAATCTGTAATCAATGGAATTCTTCTAAGCAACTCTCTTCCTGCAGTAAAGCTCCCTTCTCTTACCATAGGAGAAGATGAAGAATATCCCGAAGAAGACGGTGATTATGACTTTGTGAGTGATGATGAACGAGAGAAAGAGAGTGAATAAGATTATCTTTAGAAGGACAAGCCTGTGAGCGAAACGAATGCTGAAATTGAGGAACCTAGGCCCAGTATGGATGCTGAAAAGTCCTTGGATGTACAAAATGTCGTTGTTGAGCATTCTTAATTTTATTTTCATCCATATTTCCCTTCTTTGTTTCGATGTACTTATGTTTTAAACTTGTTTGTTATAAGAAAGATAATATTTTGTTACTTCAATTCCCATACTTGCCTCTTATTATATTTCTTGTATGAAAAAAGTGTGCAGCATTATGTATTTGAATTACCTGCAAAATGATAATTAACTTATATAAATTTTCTTATGAGGTCTTATTTTGCCTTCCTATGTAAAGGTCTTAGCTTGCCTTATTTTTGTGCGACGAGATTGCAAGCAGCCTTTACACTGTAGTGTATCGACCCATTGATCTTGTCTTACCTTTTTCTTGTATTATTACCTCTTCAAGTTTTATCGCATAAATATGACAAGTCTTAATACTCCCGTGGAGGGTGTCGTCCTTATCTTCCTCTCTGATTACCCTTTCAAGGAAGCTTACGTCTACCGGGTTAAGGTTATGGCTCCTCCCATCAGGTAATTCAAAAACCAATTGATTTTGCAGTCTCGCATACACTACCGATGAGGTTTATGGTTGCGAGACTTCACCCTAGGTGGGGTATCTTCGGGCCGAGCGCATCATAGTCAGGACTTGTCAAGAGTGGCAAGGTACGCTCCAGACGCCCCGGGCACTCTTGACTTAACCGGGTACCTCGGCGCCCTGATCGAGTTTCCGCACTCCTTGAGAGATATTTCTCAACTTAGGATCTCAATCTAAGATTATTATCTTAGACTGAAAATTTAAGGTATCTCTCCCGGATGGGCATTTTCGTTTATTCTCACCCCAAATCTCCACAACTCAAGTTCCAGGGTCGGTGTTGCTTTCCCTTGAGTCATGCTTTCTAGGTTTATCCAACTATGACGTGCTATAGGTTTTATTTTTATATATTCTTTTGCCTCTTGCATGTATGCGAACTAGGTTGCACGCCACATTCGGATTCCTAGTCTATCTGATAATAATTGTTATTTCTGTTGCCTTATATCAATGTCTTATTTTTCTTTTAAGAAAAATTTCTTAATTTTGAATAAAATATGTGCATTCATTTATTATATTCGATGTTACATCCTTGCTTAACTTTGTATCTGTGCGATTTATCTCGCAAGCTTCTATGGATAATACTTCTTTAAGTATAGCCTATTCCAAGGTCGATCTAGTTTACGACCTGTATCTCTTCCCTCTGGATCCATTAACTGATAAGATCCATTTCCAACTACCCGTTTTATTATATAAGGTCCATCCCACTTCTTTTAAAACTTCTCATCTCCTCCTTTCTGGTAAATTGGAATTTCGCGTAACACTAATTCACCTGGATGAAACTCTCTTATTTGAACACGCTTGTTGTATTCTCGGGCTAGTCTTCTTTGATAATTTTTCATATGTTGTAAAGCGGCTTCTCTTGTTTCTTCTAGATCATCCAGTTTTGTTAAAATTAGATCTGCGCTTAGATTCTTCTCTCAGGCTTCTTTCTTTGTAGTAGGAATAATGACTTATGTTGGTAACACTGCCTCTACCCCATATGTCAAACAGAAAGGTGACATTCATGTTGCTTCCCTCCTTGTTGTTCTGTAAGTCCATGCTACATTATGTACTTGTTCTCACCACCCTTTATTATGCCCCTCTAACTTCTTCTTCAAAGTCTCTGCGATCGTTTTGTTTGTTGCCTCTACTTGTCCGTTGCTTTGTGGGTATAAAGGAGTAGATTTTCCACTTTGAATTTTGAACGCATTAAGCAACATTTCTATATTTTCTCCCTCAAACTGTTTCCCATTATCAGATACCAGCTGTGCAGGAATGCCAAATCTGCATATAATATTTTCAAAAATGAACGTGAATATGTCCTTGGCTCGAATATGTTGAATCGCCTTTACCTCTACCCACTTTGTGAAGTAATCTGTTGCGACGATTAAGTATCTCTTTTATCTTGTTCCTGGTATGACGGTCCAACAATGTCTATTCCCCATTTTCCAAAGGGTCATATGTTTGTTGATGTATTTCACATTGCTCCGGGTGCATGTATCTTTTTTCCATGACCCTGACATTCTTCGCATCGTCTTGAGACTTGTTTTGCGTCTTCATGCATGTACGGCCAATAGTATCCTTGAATCTTTGCTCTGTATGCGAGTGACCTTCCTCCACTATGATTGTCAGCATCTCCACAGTGTAATGCCTTTAAGATTTCCATGCCTTCTTTTCGCGTAAGACATCTGAGCGAAGGTCCAAGAAATGATCTTCTATAAATCACACCATCTCTTAATTCGTAATTTGTCGCACGTCTTTTTAATTTATGTGCTTCTAAAATTTTTCTTGGTACTTCTCCCTTTTATAAATACAAATGGATCTCAGTTCTCCAATCCTTATCTTTACTCACATTTTCCTCCTCCGTATCTTTTACTAGAATCACATCTGTTTGTTTTTCTTCACCATTTTCTATAGATGGTAAAAGAAGTGTTTGTATTTTGGTGTCCCTTGCAACCGGATATACTAACATGGATGGTATGAAGGACAATGCATATGCGAGTCTATTGTCCTTTCTGCCTATATGTCTCCATCTTATTTTTGGAATTCGCACTGCTAACTCCATAACCAGCTTCCTGTATTTTTGTAAAGATAGTTCATTTGTACTATATGTACATTCTATTTGACGAATTACCAACTGGGAATCACTAGTTATTCGCGCATCTTCTATCTTCATTTCAATGGCTAGTTTTAGTGCACGCACCACTGCTTCATATTCAGTTTCATTATTTGTGGATGCGAATTCCAACCTGAATGAGTACAATACCAATTCCATTCCCTTCTCCATTAGATGATCCATCGACTAATATGTCCCATCTATTTGGATTTCGATCAGTTAATAAGTCTTTAGGATTCCCATTTTCTTCATCCACTTCCATCATATCTTCTACATATTCATCTTCTTCTATTGGAAACTCTGCGAGAAACTCTGCGATAACTTGAGATTTTGGTGAAGATAAAATTTCATAACCAATTTCATAGTTTCCTAATTGTGTATTCCACCTTTCAAATCTCCCTGCTCTTTTTGAATTCTTCATTGTGGCTTCAATTGGTACTCTTGTTAATACATTTATCTTATGAGCTCGAAAATAAATGCGAAGCTTGAATGATGCATACACTAGTGCGAGAATTAATTTTTCAATTTTTGAATAATTTTTCTAAGCTGAGTTGTATGTTTTACTTATACAATATATTGGTTTTTCTATTCCTTCATCTGAACATAACAATACTGCACTTAATGCATGCGATGTTGATGCTAAATAGAGTAACAATTCCTCTCCTGGCTTCGCCTTTTGCATAATGGATAAATTCACCAAGTAATTTTTTATGCTTTGTAATGCTTTATCACATTCTTCTGTCCACTCAAATTTGGTTCCCTTCTTTAATATGTTGAAAAAGTGTTTACACTTATCCGAAGAACGCGAGATAAACCTTCCCAACGATGCTATCAACCCATTTAGTTTTTGAACATCTTTCACCGTTGCAGGGGGTGGCATATCTCTAACTGCCTGTACTTTTTCTGGATCAACTTATATTCCTTTTTTGGATACTATGTAACCCAAAAATTTTCCTGATGATACACCAAAGACATATTTTTCTGGATTCACTTTAATATTTAACGCATCTGTTCAAATATTTATCGCAAATTGTCAACATGATCCTTCGTTTCTTTACTCTTAATTAGCATGTCATCTACATAGACCTCTAATGTTTTATGTATCCACTTTTCAAATACTTTCTCTACCATTCTTTGATACGTCGCACCTGCATTCTTCAATCCAAACATCATTTTCGTATAGCAGTATAAACCTCTTGGTGCGAAGAAAGCAGTATGTTCTTGATCTTCTTCAGCCAAAGGGATTCGATTATATCCTTTATACCCTTCCAGCATCGAGACTCTACCATTTTCCGATGCCGATTCTACCATTTGAGGGATATCTGGTAAAGGAAAACTGTCTTTAGGACACGCTTTATTTAAATCGGTGAAGTCTATGCAGATCCTTATCCCCTTATTCTTTTTTGGTACGACTACCATGTTTTCTATCCATTCTGGATATTTTGCTGGCCTTATAATTCCTGCATCCAGCATCTTCTGCAACTCCTCTTCTATTTGAGGATGATAATAAATTGTAATATTTTGTATTGTTTGTTTGAACGGCTTTACATTCTTATTAATGTCCAATTTATGGCATGCGACAGACGGATCTATTCCTGGCATTTCTTCCATACTCCATGCGAAGATCTCGTTATATTCTCGCAAGATATTTATCGTTTTTTCTTCTTCTTCTTTATCCATTTTAATTCCTATTATTAATATCTTTGGCTTGTCTTTGGATCCAACGTTTATCTCTTTCGTTGGTTCAACTACAGTAAAGCTTGCTTTTTGTTCTCCCAATGGTGTTGGTTCTTTAATTTCTTTAATCTGTTCACCTTCCTTCACTTGGTATTCCTTTTCCCTCCATCTCTCTGATCATATATGTCCGAAGCTCATCCTCCATTTTTAGTTCTTTTGCTTTTGCATCGTTTTTTTTTTCGCTTTTTTGCTCTTCCTTCATAATTTCGTACATCTGTGCGATTGCAAATCTTCGCACTCATAACATCTCCTTTAATTTCACCTATACCACTTGGAATTGGGAATCTGATATATTGATGCAATGTTGATGTTATAGCCTTTATCGCATGCACCCATGGCCTTCCCAATAACATGTTGTACGGTGATTCTATATCAATCACACATAGTGTTATCTTTGTTTTTATTTCTCCCAGTAATATTCGCATCACAGTTTCCCCTTTTGGTTTTGTGACTGCTTTATTGAATCCATGTATCTTATAAGTTGGACGTTTCATCTCTACATTTTCGTATCCCATTGCTTTGAATGTGCGATAAAATAAGATATCAACTCCGCTTCCTGTATCTATCAGCGTTCTATCGATCATCCATTCCTCTGATTTCTTTTTGATCACAATATTTTCTCCTCGTTCAGCTGTAACTGTGATTACCAATGGATTTATTTGGTTTAGATTTTCTTATGGAATTTCATCTGCTTCAAATGTAATCTCCACTTTTTCCCATTCTTTTAATGGAGACTCATTTTCTACCGTTTCCACCTTCTTTCCTTCGTGATTTCGCTTATGAATCCTTCCAGTTATTCCCGCTTGAAAATCCGCATCAGAGATTGATTCTTTGGTTATAGAATTACACTGCATATCTCTACCTCTTCTTTGTATTATTATGATTCTTGCTTTTTCCATAGATTCTTTATTGTTCTTTCTTAGTTTTTTTTTAAATCTTCAGATCTATCTTCTTTTTCAAGATTTTGTAAACTTTCTAACAGGATTTATCACCCAACCCTGTTTCTGGCGCCAAAAATGTAGTTGCAAGTTTCCTTACAACCACACTCCACTATAACTATAATCAATATTAGGTAATCATCATTAAACTCTTCATTGATTATAAAGACTTAAGTCGGTTTACAAGATGGATACAAGTATTACAACAATCTTACTTGCTCCTAGATTCAATTTCTCTCTCCTAATTTCTTGTCTAACACTTGGTAGGCTTGTAAAAGTTCCTAAAAATTATCCCCGGCCAAAAACTTGGTGGGCCCGGAGAAGTATATAAAATGAAGCGCAATAAAAACGGGGGCCTACAGTAATACCGCAAGTGCACGGTCGTCGGTTGTAGCTCGTGCAAGTACGGGTCGATCCACAGAGGTCGGGTGTGTTTTGTGTGTTTAGCTATTTTGGGTTCCTAAATTGCTATTGGGCTCTAAATTTGCTTTGGGCTTAGTGTACTAATGGGTTTGATAACAATAAAATGAACTGAGCTTGGGCTCAGTTGGTCTTTGAAGTGTAAATGGGCTTTGATTGAAGTTGGCTTTGGCTTTAGCCTATCAGTACACTAGGCTTTGGCCTTAAACTTAGGCTTGGGCTGAACTGGGCCTTTTCTTGTTCTGAACCTATTTCTGGGCCTTAATGAACTAAACCTTGGGCTTTGTATCTTTGGAATTGCACTGGGCCTTGGGCTTTAAACCTTTGGTTTCAATGAACTGAATTGGGCTCAGCTTTTGAAGTGAGTTTTGGGCTCAGCAGCAGCAGGGTAGCAGACAGCAAGAGTAGAGAAGGCAATGCAGCAGCAGCACAAGAAAGGAATGCAGTAGCAGCACAAGTGCTGCACAGCAGCTGCAGGGCAGTGGAATAAGAGAAGCAACAGAGTTGCAGCAAGCCAAAAGAAGTAGCAGCAATAGAGGTAAATCAGCAAATAACAGAAAACAGTGCAAGATGAATGCACAAGCAACAGAATGTACAAGCAGCAGCAGCACAAGGCAGTGAAGAAAATGCACAACAGGAGAAAATAGCAAACAAAAGCAACACAGGGCAAAAACAAGGAACAAAGCAAGTGAACCAAGGCCTAAGGCCAAGGGCAGGGATGTGGAGAAACTGAAAGTGGGGAAAACTAAGGCAAGAATACAGGCATACTAAAAGAATGGGAAGAGAATTAGCTTGCTATGAGCACTAATTTCTCCCAATGCTCAATCAACAGTGCAACCTAAGCATACACAAGGAATGGCAAGATAATCAGCTTGCTATGAGCACTGATTTCTTCCATTGCACAATCAAATCAAAGCTTCAAATGTATCTAGCCTAGCATTCCATCAAACTAACAGTGCACAAACTTAACACTAAACTAGACATGGCACTAACAGTGACAAAGCAATGAGGATAACTATCAACAGGAACATCACACATTAACAGTGAACAACACTAACAGGAATTGAAAACAAGAAATTAAAATACACATTTAACATAAGCACATTAACAGGAAAATAACACATTTAACATATGCAGTGAAACTAAAATTGAACATTAACAGGAGAACCTTAACAGAACATAGTTAACATGAACATGAAATTGAACTGAAACACATTAAAGAGAAAAAAACATTAACATTAACAGGACATGAAAGTCCTGGATGCCGGCTAATCCAAGCATAAAGTTTCTACACCAATCCCACTCCCACACACATATTTATACCCAATACCCAATTAGGGTTACAATAAAAATCCCCAAATTTCTCCAATGACAGTACAGTTAGGGTTTGGTAAATTCTTACCTAATTTGATGTAGCAACATCAAATTAAACTCGACCCATGCTTTGTAATTGCTCCCTGACCTCTTCTCATGCGCCAATTGCAACTCTAGGTTACCTAATTTATCAGTTCTTCACGCCTAGGTTTCAGGAAAAGAAGCGTGAAAAAGTGAGAAAATAGGGAACTAGAGGGCTAGGGGGGAGATGGGTTTTGGTTGTTGGTCGATAGGGTGATGATGGTGGAGGTGTGGTGGTGGCAGTGGCAGAGGTGGTGTTCTGGTGGTGGCAGGACATGGTGTTTGCAGAGCTGCAGAGGGGAAGGAAGAGGGGCTCGACTGTTTTGGGAAGAAGGGGGGTGTTTGGTTAGGTGGTAGGGCTCGGGTGCTCCAGTGTGTGGCGGCTTCATCGATTTTTGATGTTCAGCGAGACTAAGCCGTGAGATGTGGAGCTGGTAGGTAGATCGGACGGTGATGAAGTGAAGCTTGTAGCGACCGGGATTATATAATACAACAAAATCAACGATGCCAGATGGAGTTAGGTGTTGTAGTGTTAGTCGGAGATATCGAACTTCGATGCACAGCAAGGGAGCGACCGTTGGATTCAACTACCATCTAATCTGAAGGCTTGGAATTTCAGCGCTGTGGTGCTTGGCAGAGACTTCATATTTTGATGCTCTATGAAGGAGCGACCGTCGGATTCTTCTGAGAACTGATCTGATGGCTGAGAACGGAGGCGTTTTGTGTGTAGAAAATGAGGTTGTGCGCACCATTCTTCGCGGCTTCCTTGCGTGATTTCTCCCGGCTTTTCACTACTTTTCTGCTCTTTTGCTCCGCGACTCATCCGAACTTTATTTATTACCTAAAAATGCAAAATTAATTAAGAAAAATATTTATTCTTGAAAACAATGAAAATACAGAATATGGGATAAAATGTAGAATTAATGCATAAAAGATGAGTTAAATGCCAACAAAAAGGGATAAATATATACAATATTTGGCACTCATCAAATACCCCCAAACCTGAATTTTACTTGTCCTCAAGTAAACAAAACTAAGGAAATCCTAACTATACCATTGTCGCTGGTCTCTCGAATGCATTTAGCGTATGCACTAAGCCTTTTAAACCACTAAGTGTCCCTAGTGGACGAGTTGAAGTCTCGTGAAGGTTTACCAGAGGTGTGCCTACAAAACCTAAGGACAAATATAAGCTCAGATTCCATCAAACGTGACATGTGCAAACAGTTTAAGCTCACAGAAAATGGAGATGTCAATCTAGCTATCGAAGGCACAATCCTAGCACTGATAACAAATAAGGACATGTGATAAGAGTGTAAAGTGTATCTACACATGTGTAAAGAAAGATCTGAAGTTATGACTACTAATCACCAAGAGATAGTTTCTCAGGCTAAGAACTGAGGTCGAAATCTAGCTAGCTGTCCGGACTTTACGAGAATTGTGAATGAGTTGGAGGTATTTCACAATTACTCGCGTTGTACATCAATGGCATACACCCTTCCTTGCTTATTACAATGAAACAACAAAAGATGACAAATTACATGACTCTTATTTACATTGATTACTCTCTTTTTATTTTTGGAACAAGAGAGGATGGAATTGATAAATACTTGATTTTTTTTTTTTTTTCTGATAAATTTTTTTTTTTTTTTTTTTTTTCTGAATATAACATCGTTTTTTTTTTTTTTTTTTTTTTTTTTTTTTTTTTTTTTTTTTTTTTTTTTAGGAAACACTTTTGATACATAAACAAAAGGAAACAAAAGATTACATGAACTTTGCAAGAGGTAGCCCTTTTGATGCACCCAGTTAAATTCGATGGTTGTCTTTCTTAATGTAACCTCCACCTTCTATCCCAACCAACCAAAGAACAAGCTAGTCAAGTTTCGTTCAGTATTCTAAAGTGATTGGCAATCGTAACTTCCTATCAAACACCTTGAAGATCGAGGCCATACATGTATTGGTAGATCGTGCGCGTGCAAATTTCTTATCACTATGTGAATTGTGCTAGAATCAGGGTGCCTAAATATCTAGACTAAGACTCCTAATAATTACATATTTGCACAAGAGTCAACATTTCAAGGTAAATGAGCTCCATTTTTTATGATTTTTTTTTATTTTTTTAATTTTTTTGAATTTTGATTTTTCAATTTTTTTGGAATTTTTCAATTTTTTCAAAAAGAAGAAGGAGTCGTTTTCAATTATGAAATATCATGGTATCTGCTCTATACCCCCAAACCTAAACTAAACATTGTCCTCAATGTTTCAAAATATGGAAAGAATTAAAGTGCAACATATGGAAAGGGACATGCTGAGTAGAGTAAAAGGAGAGAGAATACCCGATTTCGGCGAAAGCAGAATTAAAACTCCGTTATTCAAGGCAAAAATCCAACATATTTCAGCCGAGATCAATTGGATTAGCAAAATATATACAAAAGGAAATTTAAACTAACACATTATCTACAAGAAAATTTGGTTTTTTAATGGGATTGGACTTTTTGGAAAAATTTGGTTTTGTTGGGAAAAAGACAAATTTTGGTTTTGATGGGAAAACGAAAAAGAAAATTTGGTTTAAAAATGGGAGCAAAGTAGAAATTTGGTTTTAAAAATTGGGAGCAAAAGAATTTTTTTTTTTTTTTTTTTTTTTTTTTTTTTTTTTTAAAAAAAACAAGGGAAAAAGTAACGTAATTTTTTTTTTTTTTTTTTTTAATAATAAAAAGAAGAAAATAAAATTTGGTTTTTGAAATGGGAGCAAGCCCACTGTTTGTCTCTAATGGAATGGAAGGAAGGCTGCAGCCCAGGAAACACTAAGTTTTAATTTTGAAAGTTTAATTTGGCCCAGTTGGTTAAGGCCCGACGTTTGTTTTAAAACTTTGGTTTCGAGGTCCACTCTTGAGTGGAAACAAGCCCACAATCGGTTACAAGCTCAGCTGGGTTTAAACCCAGAGTCCAAAATACAAGTCCAATGAAAGAATTTAAACAAGCCCACACAAAATAAATACAAGCCCACAAATTAAACAACAAGCCCACAAATAAATTATTACAAACCCAAAATAGAAAAATAAAAAGCCCAAAAAATTGGGTTAATTATTACAAGCCCACAATTAAAGAAATTTGGAAGCCCACAGGTTGGGTTCTCTCAATGGAATGGGTTTAGGCTTACCTTTTTAGCACAGCCCAGCTGCTCTGATATTGTTGCAAAAACCCAGTTGGGTTTTGGTTCTTTTCCTTGGTGGCGTCCCAGCAGAGGAAAAACAGGTTCAGAACAGCAGGTCCAACAGCAAATGAAGTGAAGCAGATGCAGATGCAAATGCTATGAAATGAAATACAAAATAGCTAAAGAAAAACACAGATAAAACACAGCACCAATCCCCGGCAGCGGCGCCAAAAACTTGGTAGGCTTGTAAAAGTTCCTAAAAATTATCCCCGGCCAAAAACTTGGTGGGCCCAGAGAAGTATATAAAATGAAGCGCAATAAAAACGGGGGCCTACAGTAATACCGCAAGTGCACGGTCGTCGGTTGTAGCTCGTGCAAGTACGGGTCGATCCACAGAGATCGGGTGTGTTTTGTGTGTTTAGCTATTTTGGGTTCCTAAATTGCTATTGGGCTCTAAATTTGCTTTGGGCTTAGTGTACTAATGGGTTTGATAACAATAAAATGAACTGAGCTTGGGCTCAGTTGGTCTTTGAAGTGTAAATGGGCTTTGATTGAAGTTGGCTTTGGCTTTAGCCTATCAGTACACTAGGCTTTGGCCTTAAACTTAGGCTTGGGCTGAACTGGGCCTTTTCTTGTTCTGAACCTATTTCTGGGCCTTAATGAACTAAACCTTGGGCTTTGTATCTTTGGAATTGCACTGGGCCTTGGGCTTTAAACCTTTGGTTTCAATGAACTGAATTGGGCTCAGCTTTTGAAGTGAGTTTTGGGCTCAGCAGCAGCAGGGTAGCAGACAGCAAGAGTAGAGAAGGCAATGCAGCAGCAGCACAAGTGCTGCACAGCAGCTGCAGGGCAGTGGAATAAGAGAAGCAACAGAGTTGCAGCAAGCCAAAAGAAGTAGCAGCAATAGAGGTAAATCAGCAAATAACAGAAAACAGTGCAAGATGAATGCACAAGCAACAGAATGTACAAGCAGCAGCAGCACAAGGCAGTGAAGAAAATGCACAACAGGAGAAAATAGCAAACAAAAGCAACACAGGGCAAAAACAAGGAACAAAGCAAGTGAACCAAGGCCTAAGGCCAAGGGCAGGGATGTGGAGAAACTGAAAGTGAGGAAAACTAAGGCAAGAATACAGGCATACTAAAAGAATGGGAAGAGAATTAGCTTGCTATGAGCACTAATTTCTCCCAATGCTCAATCAACAGTGCAACCTAAGCATACACAAGGAATGGCAAGATAATCAGCTTGCTATGAGCACTGATTTCTTCCATTGCACAATCAAATCAAAGCTTCAAATGTATCTAGCCTAGCATTCCATCAAACTAACAGTGCACAAACTTAACACTAAACTAGACATGGCACTAACAGTGACAAAGCAATGAGGATAACTATCAACAGGAACATCACACATTAACAGTGAACAACACTAACAGGAATTGAAAACAAGAAATTAAAACATACACATTTAACATAAGCACATTAACAGGAAAATAACACTTTTAACATATGCAGTGAAACTAAAATTGAACATTAACAGGAGAACCTTAACAGAACATAGTTAACATGAACATGAAATTGAACTGAAACACATTAAAGAGAAAAAAAACATTAACATTAACAGGACATGAAAGTCCTGGATGCCGGCTAATCCAAGCATAAAGTTTCTACACCAATCCCACACTACATATTTATACCCAATACCCAATTAGGGTTTACAATAAAAATCCCCAAATTTCTCCAATGACAGTACAGTTAGGGTTTGGTAAATTCTTACCTAATTTGATGTAGCAACATCAAATTAAACTCGACCCATGCTTTGTAATTGCTCCCTGACCTCTTCTCATGCGCCAATTGCAACTCTAGGTTACCTAATTTATCAGTTCTTCACGCCTAGGGTTTCAGGAAAAGAAGCGTGAAAAAGTGAGAAAATAGGGAACTAGAGGGCTAGGGGGAGATGGGTTTTGGTTGTTGGTCGATAGGGTGATGATGGTGGAGGTGTGGTGGTGGCAGTGGCAGAGGTGGTGTTCTGGTGGTGGCAGGACATGGTGTTTGCAGAGCTGCAGAGGGGAAGGAAGAGGGGCTCGACTGTTTTGGGAAGAAGGGGGGTGTTTGGTTAGGTGGTAGGGCTCGGGTGCTCCAGTGTGTGGCGGCTTCATCGATTTTTGATGTTCAGCGAGACTAAGCCGTGAGATGTGGAGCTGGTAGGTAGATCGGACGGTGATGTGAAGTGAAGCTTGTAGCGACCGCTGGATTATATAATACAACAAAATCAACGATGCCAGATGGAGTTAGGTGTTGTAGTGTTAGTCGGAGATATCGAACTTCGATGCACAGCAAGGGAGCGACCGTTGGATTCAACTACCATCTAATCTGAAGGCTTGGAATTTCAGCGCTGTGGTGCTTGGCAGAGACTTCATATTTTGATGCTCTATGAAGGAGCGACCGTCGGATTCTTCTGAGAACTGATCTGATGGCTGAGAACGGAGGCGTTTTTGTGTGTAGAAAATGAGGTTGTGCGCACCATTCTTCGCGGCTTCCTTTCGTGATTTCTCCCGGCTTTTCACTACTTTTCTGCTCTTTTTGCTCCGCGACTCATCCGAACTTTATTTATTACCTAAAAATGCAAAATTAATTAAGAAAAATATTTATTCTTGAAAACAATGAAAATACAGAATATGGGATAAAATGTAGAATTAATGCATAAAAGATGAGTTAAATGCCAACAAAAAGGGATAAATATATACAATATTTGGCACTCATCAACACTCACTAAAAGAATCCCCCTACAAGTAATAACCTCTACTCTTTATATAAGATCTTACATAGTGGATGACAGCTAAGAGATCCTTTATTTTCGGAATCACTATGCGATACACTCGCTCATATAAAATCACTCGTTCTCGCACAGATCTTCACATTTTACTCGTGACTTTGCTGACATCATCCGGTGCGTCATCTCAACCTTGTTGTGTGCGATCTCCCTTGTTTGAGTTATATAGTCTTTACTTCGCATGCTTGATAACATATGCGATATTTCACTCCTACAAGGACGTCATTAATCAAACAACAAATGAACACAAAACATACCTTAAGTAAATCTTTGATTTCATGATGCTAAAGCTCAATATCATTTTCAGAAGATAGATCAAGAATTCTATCAAGCAAGTCACCGGAATTACTACTTTTCCCCACTCTATACTGCAACAATAACAATTTCTGATCTATTATCTTATTAAATATGTCTTCCAATATTCGAACATTATCCCTCATACGACGTCTAATACATTGCGCATCCAAAAATCTAAGAATCGGAAAATAATCAAAAAGATTTGATTTCACAACTTCCAAAATAACTCCTTTAACAACAGTTTTAAACGTAGAAATAAAATTTGAATCAAAATCAGCTAAATCAATTGAAAAAACTATATTTGATATCAAGTTAAGAATAGTAAGAAAAGTTGCTTGACCAATATCAACCGCACAACCAATGCTTGCATTTTGGTGAACGTGAGAAACAAGGTCAGTTAACTTTTGTTGTCTTAGGTCCTCACTTGCATCAAGTTTCTGAGCATTGAAAATGTGTGAATTTGTTAATTTTCTAAGATTTCTCCATTGAAGACACACAGATAGACAAATCATTGAAGATTTATGGTCATCATATGCCGCAATTGCGTCAGAAACGGTACGACTAGAAAACGAATGGTCACGCTTCTGAAGAATTTCTTTTGCCATTGTTGATGAGGAAATAACAACTGTTGTTGAAGAACTAAGTTTGATTGACATTAATGGTCCATAAACTTCAGTGAGCCGAGCCAATGATTCAGGATGTTTTTTTCCGAGGCTGAATAGATTTCTGATGATCGGTAAAGGAACCGGACCAGGTGGGAGATTTGTACCTGAAGATTTGGTAATCCATGACCACATTTTTAAAAATGTCCATGAAACCAACACTACGGGAAAAATATACATCTACAACTGGAGATTTACAACTCTTCGCTAAACATCGTAGAAAGTCATATGTTTTACAACTGGTATCAAAGGAAGAGTTGTCGTATATCATCACTGCCAACCCTTAGGAAACAAGGGTTTGCGCTAAGAAAACAAACGACAACTCCTTAAGCAAAAACGTTGTGACGACATTTAGCTATAACAACTCTGTTCCATAAAGGTAGTGACTAAGCCTATCACAATTTTCACAAGAGTTGTTGAAGAACACCAAAATATGATGATGAAAAATAGTGTTAGAGGGGAGATTCGAACATGAACCTACTGCATGGAAGTCTGGCTCATCAACCATCCTTACAGTTCACAAGTTTTGTTTTGTTTTGTTTTGTTTGTTTTGTAATAAAAACGTATAACAACACTTATAAGTGTTGTTGAAGTAAAAATATAGAATGTTAGAAAAAATGAGATTATAAGGGAGATTCGAACATGAATCTACTGCATGGAAGTCTAGCACATCAACCATCCTTACAGTTCACAAGTTTTGGTTGTTTTTTTTTCTTAATAAAAATGCATAACAACACTTATAAGTGTTGTTGAAGTAAAAATATAGAACGTTGGCAGAAATGAGGATTGGGGGATTTGATCCTCAGCCTCCTGCATGAAAGTCTACACCACTAACCATTCCTACACTATCACAAGTTCTGTCAAGTTTGTGGTTATTTAATATACTAATTTTAAGACAACCCTTTATAAGAGTTGTGAAACAAAATATTATGTCCAAAAAAAAGGCTCAGGTGACTAAGGCGCAAAATATTCTGAAGGAATCTTACTTGTAAATGGATGGATTCGTCGTTCTTACCAAGTTTCCGAATTAGAGTAGTCCACTCATGGAAAGGTTTTGATCTCGGAGCCTGGTTTGCATACAATATGGAGAAATAGGGTTTGTTTAAGGTTTCGTAGAATATTCCGAAGGAATCTTACCTGTAAATTGATGGATTCGTCGTTCTTACCAAGTTTCTGACTTAGAGTAGTCCACTCGCAGCCAGGTTTCGATCTCCGAGCCTGTTTTGCATGTTATATTCATAAATAGGTTTTTTTAAGGTTTCGTAGAATATTCCGAAAGAATATTACCTACAAAAGAATTGGTCGTTCGTAACAAGTTTCTGACTTAGTAGTCCACTCGCGGCCAGGTTTCGATCTCGGAGCCTGGTATGCATACAATATGCAGAAATATGGTTTGTTTAAGGTTTCGTAGAATATTCCGATGGAATCTTACCTGTAGATCGATGGATTCGTCGTTCTTACCAAGTTTCTGACTTAGTAGTCCACTCGCGGACAGGTTTCGATCTTGGAGCCTGGTTTGCATCCAATATGCATAAATAGGGTTTGTTTAAGGTTTCGTAGAATATTCCGAAGGAATCTTACCTGTAAATGGATGGATTCGTCGTTCTTACAAAGTTTCTGAATTATAGTAGTCCACTCCCGGCCAGATTTCGATCTCGGAGCCTGGTTTGCATACAATATGGAGAAATAGGGTTTGTTTAAGGTTTCGTAGAATACTCCCAAGGAATCTTACCTGTAAATGGATGGATTCGTCGTTCTTACCAAGTTTCTGACTTCGAGTAGCCCACTCGCGGCCAGGTTTCGATCTCGGAGCCTGGTTTGCATCTAATATGCATAAATAGGGTTTGTATAAGGTTTCGTAGAATATTCCGAAGGAATTTTACCTGTAAATGGATGGATTCGTCGTTCTTACCAAGTTTCTGACTTATAGTAGTCCACTCCCGGCTAGATTTTGATCTCGGAGCCTGGTTTGCATACAATATGGAGAAATAGGGTTTGTTTAAGGTTTCGTAGAATACTCCCAAGGAATCTTACCTGTAAATGGATGGATTCGTCGTTCTTACCAAGTTTCTGACTTAGAGTAGCCCACTCGCGGCCAGGTTTCTATCTCGGAGCCTGGTTTGCATCTAATATGCAGAAATAGGGTTTGTATAAGGTTTCGTAGAATATTCCGAAGGAATATTACCTGTAAATGGATGGATTCGTCGTTCTTACCAAGTTTCTAACTTAGAGTAGTCCACTCCCAGCCAGGTTTCGATCTCGGAGCCTGGTTTGCATACAATATGCAGAAATAGGTTTTTTTTAAGGTTTCTTAGAATATTCTGAAGGAATCTTACCTGTAAATGGATGGATTCGTTGTTCTTACCAAGTTTCTGACTTTGAGTGGTCAACTCACGGCCAGGTTTCGATCTCGGAGCCTTGTATGCATACAATATGTAGAAATAGGGTTTGTTTAAGGTTTCGTAGATTATTCCGAAGGAATCTTACCTGTAAATAGATGAATTCGTCGTTCTTACCAAGTTTCTGACTTAGTAGTCCACTCGCGGCCAGGTTTCGATCTTGGAGCCTGGTTTGCATCCAATATGCATAAATAGGGTTTGTTTAAGTTTTCGTAGAATATTCCGAAGGAATCTTACCTGTAAATGGATGGATTCGTCGTTCTTACCAAGTTTCTGACTTATAGTAGTCCACTCCCGGCCAGATTTCGATCTCGGAGCCTGGTTTGCATACAATATGGAGAAATAGGGTTTGTTTAAGGTTTCGTAGCATACTCCCAAGGAATCTTACCTGTAAATGGATGGATTCGTCGTTCTTACCAAGTTTCTGACTTAGAGTAGCCCACTCGCAGCCAGGTTTCGATCTCGGAGCCTGGTTTGCATCTAATATGCAGAAATAGGGTTTGTATAAGGTTTCGTAGAATATTCCGAAGGAATCTTACCTGAAAATGGATGGATTCGTCGTTCTTACCAAGTTTCTGACTTAGAGTAGTCCACTCCCAGCCAGGTTTCGCTCTCGCAGCCTGTTTTGCATATAATATGCAGAAATAGGGTTTGTTTAAGGTTTCGTAGAATACTCCCAAGGAATCTTACCTGTAAATGGATGGATTCGTCGTTCTTACCAATTTTCTGACTTATAGTAGTCCACTCCCAGCCAGATTTCGATCTCGGAGCCTGGTTTGCATACAATATGGATAAATAGGGTTTGTTTAAGGTTTCGTAGAATACTCCCAAGGAATCTTACCTGTAAATAGATGGATTCGTCGTTCTTACCAAGTTTCTGACTTAGAGTAGCCCACTCGCGGCCAGGTTTCGATCTCGGAGCCTGGTTTGCATCTAATATGCAGAAATAGGGTTTGTATAAGGTTTCGTAGAATATACCAAAGGAATCTTACCTGTAAATGGATGGATTCGTCGTTCTTACCAAGTTTCTGACTTATAGTAGTCCACTCCCAGCCAGATTTCGATCTCGGAGCATGGTTTGCATACAATATGGAGAAATAGGGTTTGTTTAAGGATTCGTAGAATACTCCCAAGGAATCTTACCTGTAAATGGATGGATTCGTCGTTCTTACCAAGTTTCTGACTTATAGTAGTCCACTCCCAGCCAGATTTCGATCTCGGAGCCTGGTTTGCATACAATATGGATAAATAGGGTTTGTTTAAGGTTTCGTAGAATACTCCCAAGGAATCTTACCTGTAAATTGATGGATTCGTCGTTCTTACCAAGTTTCTGACTTAGAGTAGCCCACTCGCGGCCAGGTTTCGATCTCGGAGCCTGGTTTGCATCTAATATGCAGAAATAGCGTTTGTATAAGGTTTCGTAGAATATTCCGAAGGAATCTTACCTGTAAATGGATGGATTCGTCGTTCTTACCAAGTTTCTGACTTAGAGTAGCCCACTCGCAGACATGTTTCGATCTCGGAGCCTGGTTTGCATCTAATATGCAGAAATAGGGTTTGTATAAGGTTTCGTAGAATATTCCGAAGGAATCTTATCTGTAAATGGATGGATTCGTCGTTCTTACCAAGGTTCTGACTTATAGTAGTCCACTCCCGGCTAGATTTCGATGTCGGAGCCTGGTTTGCATATAATATGGACAAATAGGGTTTGTTTAAGGTTTCGTAGAATACTCCCAAGGAATCTTACCTGTAAATTGATGGATTCGTCGTTCTTACCAAGTTTCTGACTTAGAGTAGCCCACTCGCGGCCAGGTTTCGATCTCGGAGCCTGGTTTGCATCTAATATGCAGAAATAGCGTTTGTATAAGGTTTCGTAGAATATACCAAAGGAATCTTACCTGTAAATGGATAGATTCGTCGTTCTTACCAAGTTTCTGACTTATAGTAGCCCACTCCCAGCCAGATTTCGATCTCGGAGCATGGTTTGCATACAATATGGAGAAATAGGGTTTGTTTAAGGATTCGTAGAATACTCCCAAGGAATCTTACCTGTAAATGGATGGATTCGTCGTTCTTACCAAGTTTCTGACTTATAGTAGTCCACTCCCAGCCAGATTTCGATCTCGGAGCATGGTTTGCATCTAATATGTAGAGATAGGGTTTGTATAAGGTTTCGTAGAATATTCCGAAGGAATCTTACCTGTAAATGGATGGATTCGTCGTTCTTACCAAGTTTCTGACTTATAGTAGTCCACTCCCGGCTAGATTTCGATCTCGGAGCCTGGTTTGCATACAATATGGAGAAATAGGGTTTGTTTAAGGTTTCGTAGAATACTCCCAAGGAATCTTACCTGTAAATGGATGGATTCGTCGTTCTTACCAAGTTTCTGACTTATAAAAGTCCACTCCCGGCTAGATTTCGATCTCGGAGCCTGGTTTGCATACAATATGGAGAAATAGGGTTTGTTTAAGGTTTCGTAGAATACTCCCAAGGAATCTTACCTGTAAATGGATGGATTCGTCGTTCTTACCAAGTTTCTGACTTAGAGTAGCCCACTCGCGGCCAGGTTTCGATCTCGGAGCCTGGTTTGCATCTAATATGCAGAAATAGCGTTTGTATAAGGTTTCGTAGAATATTCCGAAGGAATCTTACCTGTAAATGGATGGATTCGTCGTTCTTACCAAGTTTCTGACTTAGAGTAGCCCACTCGCAGCCAGGTTTCGATCTCGGAGCCTGGTTTGCATCTAATATGCAGAAATAGGGTTTGTATAAGGTTTCGTAGAATATTCCGAAGGAATCTTACCTGTAAATGGATGGATTTGTCGTTCTTACCAAGTTTCTAACTTAGAGTAGTCCACTCCCAGCCAGGTTTCGATCTCGGAGCCTGGTTTGCATACAATATGAAGAAATAGGGTTTGTTTAAGGTTTCGTAGAATATTCCGAAGGAATCTTACCTGTAAATGGATGAATTCGTCATTCTTACCAAGTTTCTGACTTATAGTAGTCCACTCGCGGCCATGTTTCGATCTTTGAGCCTGGTTTGCATCCAATATGCATAAATAGGGTTTGTTTAAGGTTTCGTAGAATACTCCCAAGGAATCTTACCTGTAAATTGATGGATTCGTCGTTCTTACCAAGTTTCTGACTTAGAGTAGCCCACTCGCGGCCAGGTTTCGATCTCGGAGCCTGGTTTGCATCTAATATGCAGAAATAGCGTTTGTATAAGGTTTCGTAGAATATTCCGAAGGAATCTTACCTGTAAATGGATGGATTCGTCGTTCTTACCAAGTTTCTGACTAAGAGTAGCCCACTCGCAGCCAGGTTTCGATCTCGGAGCCTGGTTTGCATACAATATGAAGAAATATGGTTTGTATAAGGTTTCGTAGAATATTCCGAAGGAATCTTATCTGTAAATGGATTGATTCGTCGTTCTTACAAAGTTTCTGACTTATAGTAGTCCACTCCCGGCTAGATTTCGATGTCGGAGCCTGGTTTGCATATAATATGGACAAATAGGGTTTGTTTAAGGTTTCGTAGAATACTCCCATGGAATCTTACCTGTAAATGGATGGCTTCGTCGTTCTTACCAAGTTTCTGACTCAGAGTAGCCCACTCGCGGCCAGGTTTCGATCTCGGAGCCTGGTTTGCATCTAATATGCAGAAATAGCGTTTGTATAAGGTTTCGTAGAATATTCCGAAGGAATCTTACCTGTAAATGGATGGATTCGTCGTTCTTACCAAGTTTCTGACTTAGAGTAGCCCACTCGCAGACATGTTTCGATCTCGGAGCCTGGTTTGCATCTAATATGCAGAAATAGGGTTTGTATAAGGTTTCGTAGAATATTCCGAAGGAATCTTATCTGTAAATGGATGGATTCGTCGTTCTTACCAAGGTTCTGACTTATAGTAGTCCACTCCCGGCTAGATTTCGATGTCGGAGCCTGGTTTGCATATAATATGGACAAATAGGGTTTGTTTAAGGTTTCGTAGAATACTCCCAAGGAATCTTACCTGTAAATTGATGGATTCGTCGTTCTTACCAAGTTTCTGACTTAGAGTAGCCCACTCGCGGCCAGGTTTCGATCTCGGAGCCTGGTTTGCATCTAATATGCAGAAATAGCGTTTGTATAAGGTTTCGTAGAATATTCCGAAGGAATCTTACCTGTAAATGGATGGATTCGTCGTTCTTACCAAGTTTCTGACTTAGAGTAGCCCACTCGCAGCCAGGTTTCGATCTCGGAGCCTGGTTTGCATCTAATATGCAGAAATATGGTTTGTATAAGGTTTCGTAGAATATTCCGAAGGAATCTTATCTGTAAATGGATGGATTCGTCGTTCTTTTCAAGTTTCTGACTTATAGTAGTCCACTCCCGGCTAGATTTCGATGTCGGAGCCTGGTTTGCATATAATATGGACAAATAGGGTTTGTTTAAGGTTTCGTAGAATACTCCCATGGAATCTTACCTGTAAATGGATGGATTCGTCGTTCTTACCAAGTTTCTGACTTCGAGTAGCCCACTCGCGGCCAGGTTTCGATCTCGGAGCCTGGTTTGCATCTAATATGCATAAATAGGGTTTGTATAAGGTTTCGTAGAATATTCCGAAGGAATTTTACCTGTAAATGGATGGATTCGTCGTTCTTACCAAGTTTCTGACTTATAGTAGTCCACTCCCGGCTAGATTTTGATCTCGGAGCCTGGTTTGCATACAATATGGAGAAATAGGGTTTGTTTAAGGTTTCGTAGAATACTCCCAAGGAATCTTACCTGTAAATGGATGGATTCGTCGTTCTTACCAAGTTTCTGACTTAGAGTAGCCCACTCGCGGCCAGGTTTCTATCTCGGAGCCTGGTTTGCATCTAATATGCAGAAATAGGGTTTGTATAAGGTTTCGTAGAATATTCCGAAGGAATATTACCTGTAAATGGATGGATTCGTCGTTCTTACCAAGTTTCTAACTTAGAGTAGTCCACTCCCAGCCAGGTTTCGATCTCGGAGCCTGGTTTGCATACAATATGCAGAAATAGGTTTTTTTTAAGGTTTCTTAGAATATTCTGAAGGAATCTTACCTGTAAATGGATGGATTCGTTGTTCTTACCAAGTTTCTGACTTTGAGTGGTCAACTCACGGCCAGGTTTCGATCTCGGAGCCTTGTATGCATACAATATGTAGAAATAGGGTTTGTTTAAGGTTTCGTAGATTATTCCGAAGGAATCTTACCTGTAAATAGATGAATTCGTCGTTCTTACCAAGTTTCTGACTTAGTAGTCCACTCGCGGCCAGGTTTCGATCTTGGAGCCTGGTTTGCATCCAATATGCATAAATAGGGTTTGTTTAAGTTTTCGTAGAATATTCCGAAGGAATCTTACCTGTAAATGGATGGATTCGTCGTTCTTACCAAGTTTCTGACTTATAGTAGTCCACTCCCGGCCAGATTTCGATCTCGGAGCCTGGTTTGCATACAATATGGAGAAATAGGGTTTGTTTAAGGTTTCGTAGCATACTCCCAAGGAATCTTACCTGTAAATGGATGGATTCGTCGTTCTTACCAAGTTTCTGACTTAGAGTAGCCCACTCGCAGCCAGGTTTCGATCTCGGAGCCTGGTTTGCATCTAATATGCAGAAATAGGGTTTGTATAAGGTTTCGTAGAATATTCCGAAGGAATCTTACCTGAAAATGGATGGATTCGTCGTTCTTACCAAGTTTCTGACTTAGAGTAGTCCACTCCCAGCCAGGTTTCGCTCTCGCAGCCTGTTTTGCATATAATATGCAGAAATAGGGTTTGTTTAAGGTTTCGTAGAATACTCCCAAGGAATCTTACCTGTAAATGGATGGATTCGTCGTTCTTACCAATTTTCTGACTTATAGTAGTCCACTCCCAGCCAGATTTCGATCTCGGAGCCTGGTTTGCATACAATATGGATAAATAGGGTTTGTTTAAGGTTTCGTAGAATACTCCCAAGGAATCTTACCTGTAAATAGATGGATTCGTCGTTCTTACCAAGTTTCTGACTTAGAGTAGCCCACTCGCGGCCAGGTTTCGATCTCGGAGCCTGGTTTGCATCTAATATGCAGAAATAGGGTTTGTATAAGGTTTCGTAGAATATACCAAAGGAATCTTACCTGTAAATGGATGGATTCGTCGTTCTTACCAAGTTTCTGACTTATAGTAGTCCACTCCCAGCCAGATTTCGATCTCGGAGCATGGTTTGCATACAATATGGAGAAATAGGGTTTGTTTAAGGATTCGTAGAATACTCCCAAGGAATCTTACCTGTAAATGGATGGATTCGTCGTTCTTACCAAGTTTCTGACTTATAGTAGTCCACTCCCAGCCAGATTTCGATCTCGGAGCCTGGTTTGCATACAATATGGATAAATAGGGTTTGTTTAAGGTTTCGTAGAATACTCCCAAGGAATCTTACCTGTAAATTGATGGATTCGTCGTTCTTACCAAGTTTCTGACTTAGAGTAGCCCACTCGCGGCCAGGTTTCGATCTCGGAGCCTGGTTTGCATCTAATATGCAGAAATAGCGTTTGTATAAGGTTTCGTAGAATATTCCGAAGGAATCTTACCTGTAAATGGATGGATTCGTCGTTCTTACCAAGTTTCTGACTTAGAGTAGCCCACTCGCAGACATGTTTCGATCTCGGAGCCTGGTTTGCATCTAATATGCAGAAATAGGGTTTGTATAAGGTTTCGTAGAATATTCCGAAGGAATCTTATCTGTAAATGGATGGATTCGTCGTTCTTACCAAGGTTCTGACTTATAGTAGTCCACTCCCGGCTAGATTTCGATGTCGGAGCCTGGTTTGCATATAATATGGACAAATAGGGTTTGTTTAAGGTTTCGTAGAATACTCCCAAGGAATCTTACCTGTAAATTGATGGATTCGTCGTTCTTACCAAGTTTCTGACTTAGAGTAGCCCACTCGCGGCCAGGTTTCGATCTCGGAGCCTGGTTTGCATCTAATATGCAGAAATAGCGTTTGTATAAGGTTTCGTAGAATATACCAAAGGAATCTTACCTGTAAATGGATAGATTCGTCGTTCTTACCAAGTTTCTGACTTATAGTAGCCCACTCCCAGCCAGATTTCGATCTCGGAGCATGGTTTGCATACAATATGGAGAAATAGGGTTTGTTTAAGGATTCGTAGAATACTCCCAAGGAATCTTACCTGTAAATGGATGGATTCGTCGTTCTTACCAAGTTTCTGACTTATAGTAGTCCACTCCCAGCCAGATTTCGATCTCGGAGCATGGTTTGCATCTAATATGTAGAGATAGGGTTTGTATAAGGTTTCGTAGAATATTCCGAAGGAATCTTACCTGTAAATGGATGGATTCGTCGTTCTTACCAAGTTTCTGACTTATAGTAGTCCACTCCCGGCTAGATTTCGATCTCGGAGCCTGGTTTGCATACAATATGGAGAAATAGGGTTTGTTTAAGGTTTCGTAGAATACTCCCAAGGAATCTTACCTGTAAATGGATGGATTCGTCGTTCTTACCAAGTTTCTGACTTATAAAAGTCCACTCCCGGCTAGATTTCGATCTCGGAGCCTGGTTTGCATACAATATGGAGAAATAGGGTTTGTTTAAGGTTTCGTAGAATACTCCCAAGGAATCTTACCTGTAAATGGATGGATTCGTCGTTCTTACCAAGTTTCTGACTTAGAGTAGCCCACTCGCGGCCAGGTTTCGATCTCGGAGCCTGGTTTGCATCTAATATGCAGAAATAGCGTTTGTATAAGGTTTCGTAGAATATTCCGAAGGAATCTTACCTGTAAATGGATGGATTCGTCGTTCTTACCAAGTTTCTGACTTAGAGTAGCCCACTCGCAGCCAGGTTTCGATCTCGGAGCCTGGTTTGCATCTAATATGCAGAAATAGGGTTTGTATAAGGTTTCGTAGAATATTCCGAAGGAATCTTACCTGTAAATGGATGGATTTGTCGTTCTTACCAAGTTTCTAACTTAGAGTAGTCCACTCCCAGCCAGGTTTCGATCTCGGAGCCTGGTTTGCATACAATATGAAGAAATAGGGTTTGTTTAAGGTTTCGTAGAATATTCCGAAGGAATCTTACCTGTAAATGGATGAATTCGTCATTCTTACCAAGTTTCTGACTTATAGTAGTCCACTCGCGGCCATGTTTCGATCTTTGAGCCTGGTTTGCATCCAATATGCATAAATAGGGTTTGTTTAAGGTTTCGTAGAATACTCCCAAGGAATCTTACCTGTAAATTGATGGATTCGTCGTTCTTACCAAGTTTCTGACTTAGAGTAGCCCACTCGCGGCCAGGTTTCGATCTCGGAGCCTGGTTTGCATCTAATATGCAGAAATAGCGTTTGTATAAGGTTTCGTAGAATATTCCGAAGGAATCTTACCTGTAAATGGATGGATTCGTCGTTCTTACCAAGTTTCTGACTAAGAGTAGCCCACTCGCAGCCAGGTTTCGATCTCGGAGCCTGGTTTGCATACAATATGAAGAAATATGGTTTGTATAAGGTTTCGTAGAATATTCCGAAGGAATCTTATCTGTAAATGGATTGATTCGTCGTTCTTACAAAGTTTCTGACTTATAGTAGTCCACTCCCGGCTAGATTTCGATGTCGGAGCCTGGTTTGCATATAATATGGACAAATAGGGTTTGTTTAAGGTTTCGTAGAATACTCCCATGGAATCTTACCTGTAAATGGATGGCTTCGTCGTTCTTACCAAGTTTCTGACTCAGAGTAGCCCACTCGCGGCCAGGTTTCGATCTCGGAGCCTGGTTTGCATCTAATATGCAGAAATAGCGTTTGTATAAGGTTTCGTAGAATATTCCGAAGGAATCTTACCTGTAAATGGATGGATTCGTCGTTCTTACCAAGTTTCTGACTTAGAGTAGCCCACTCGCAGACATGTTTCGATCTCGGAGCCTGGTTTGCATCTAATATGCAGAAATAGGGTTTGTATAAGGTTTCGTAGAATATTCCGAAGGAATCTTATCTGTAAATGGATGGATTCGTCGTTCTTACCAAGGTTCTGACTTATAGTAGTCCACTCCCGGCTAGATTTCGATGTCGGAGCCTGGTTTGCATATAATATGGACAAATAGGGTTTGTTTAAGGTTTCGTAGAATACTCCCAAGGAATCTTACCTGTAAATTGATGGATTCGTCGTTCTTACCAAGTTTCTGACTTAGAGTAGCCCACTCGCGGCCAGGTTTCGATCTCGGAGCCTGGTTTGCATCTAATATGCAGAAATAGCGTTTGTATAAGGTTTCGTAGAATATTCCGAAGGAATCTTACCTGTAAATGGATGGATTCGTCGTTCTTACCAAGTTTCTGACTTAGAGTAGCCCACTCGCAGCCAGGTTTCGATCTCGGAGCCTGGTTTGCATCTAATATGCAGAAATATGGTTTGTATAAGGTTTCGTAGAATATTCCGAAGGAATCTTATCTGTAAATGGATGGATTCGTCGTTCTTTTCAAGTTTCTGACTTATAGTAGTCCACTCCCGGCTAGATTTCGATGTCGGAGCCTGGTTTGCATATAATATGGACAAATAGGGTTTGTTTAAGGTTTCGTAGAATACTCCCATGGAATCTTACCTGTAAATGGATGGCTTCGTTGTTCTTACCAAGTTTCTGACTCAAAGTAGCCCACTCGCGGCCAGGTTTCGATTTCGGAGCCTGGTTTGCATCTAATATGCAGAAATAGGGGTTGTATAAGGTTTCGTAGAATATTTCGAAGGAATCTTACCTGTAAATGGATGGATTCGTCGTTCTTACCAAGTTTCTGACTTATAGTAGTCCACTCCCGGCTAGATTTCGATGTCGGAGCCTGGTTTGCATACAATATGGAGAAATAGGGTTTGTTTAAGGTTTCGTAGAATACTCCCAAGGAATCTTACCTGTAAATGGATGGATTCGTCGTTCTTACCAAGTTTCTGACTTAGAGTAGCCCACTCGCGGCCAGGTTTCGATCTCGGAGCCTGGTTTGCATCTAATATGCAGAAATAGGGTTTGTATAAGGTTTCGTAGAATATTCCGAAGGAATCTTACCTGTAAATGGATGGATTCGTCTTTCTTACCAAGTTTCTAACTTAGAGTAGTCCACTCCCAGCCAGGTTTCGATCTCGGATCCTGGTTTGCATACAATATGCAGAAATAGGGTTTTTTTAAGGTTTCTTAGAATATTCTGAAGGAATCTTACCTGTAAATGGATGGATTCGTTGTTCTTACCAAGTTTCTGACTTTGAGTAGTCAACTCACGGCCAGGTTTCGATCTCGGAGCCTTGTATGCATACAATATGTAGAAATAGGGTTTGTTTAAGGTTTCGTAGAATATTCCGAAGGAATCTTACCTGTAAATAGATGAATTCGTCGTTCTTACCAAGTTTCTGACTTATAGTAGTCCACTCCCGGCCAGATTTCGATCTCGGAGCCTGGTTTGCATACAATATGGAGAAATAGGGTTTGTTTAAGGTTTCGTAGAATACTCCCAAGGAATCTTACCTGTAAATGGATGGATTCGTCGTTCTTACCAATTTTCTGACTTGTAGTAGTCCACTCCCAGCCAGATTTCGATCTCGGAGCCTGGTTTGCATACAATATGTATAAATAGGGTTTGTTTAAGGTTTCGTAGAATACTCCCAAGGAATCTTACCTGTAAATAAATGGATTCGTCGTTCTTACCAAGTTTCTGACTTAGAGTAGCCCACTCGCGGCCAGGTTTCGATCTCGGAGCCTGGTTTGCATCTAATATGCAGAAATAGGGTTTGTATAAGGTTTTGTAGAATATACCAAAGGAATCTTACCTGTAAATGGATGGATTCGTCGTTCTTACCAAGTTTCTGACTTATAGTAGTCCACTCCCAGCCAGATTTCGATCTCGGAGCATGGTTTGCATAAAATATGGAGAAATAGGGTTTGTTTAAGGATTCGTAGAATACTCCCAAGGAATCTTACCTGTAAATGGATGGATTCGTCGTTCTTACCAAGTTTCTGACTTATAGTAGTCCACTCCCAGCCAGATTTCGATCTCGGAGCCTTGTTTGCATACAATATGGATAAATAGGGTTTGTTTAAGGTTTCGTAGAATACTCCCAAGGAATCTTACCTGTAAATTGATGGATTCGTCGTTCTTACCAAGTTTCTGACTTAGAGTAGCCCACTCGCGGCCAGGTTTCGATCTCGGAGCCTGGTTTGCATCTAATATGCAGAAATAGCGTTTGTATAAGGTTTCGTAGAATATACCAAAGGAATCTTACCTGTAAATGGATAGATTCGTCGTTCTTACCAAGTTTCTGACTTATAGTAGCCCACTCGCAGCCAGATTTCGATCTCGGAGCATGGTTTGCATACAATATGGAGAAATAGGGTTTGTTTAAGGATTCGTAGAATACTCCCAAGGAATCTTACCTGTAAATGGATGGATTCGTCGTTCTTACCAAGTTTCTGACTTATAGTAGTCCACTCCCGGCTAGATTTCGATGTCGGAGCCTGGTTTGCATACAATATGGAGAAATAGGGTTTGTTTAAGGTTTCGTAGAATACTCCCAAGGAATCTTACCTGTAAATGGATGGATTCGTCGTTCTTACCAAGTTTCTGACTTAGAGTATCCCACTCGCGGCCAGGTTTCGATCTCGGAGCCTGGTTTGCATCTAATATGCAGAAATAGGGTTTGTATAAGGTTTCGTAGAATATTCCGAAGGAATCTTACCTGTAAATGGATGGATTCGTCGTTCTTACCAAGTTTCTGACTTAGAGTAGCCCACTCGCAGCCAGGTTTCGATCTCGGAGCCTGGTTTGCATACAATATGCAGAAATAGGGTTTGTTTAAGGTATCGTAGAATACTCCCAAGGAATCTTACCTGTAAATCGATGGATTCGTCGTTCTTACCAAGTTTCTGACTTATAGTAGTCCACTCCCGGCCAGATTTCGATCTCGGAGCCTGGTTTGCATACAATATGGAGAAATAGGGTTTGTTTAAGGTTTCGTAGAATACTCCCAAGGAATCTTACCTGTAAATGGATGGATTCGTCGTTCTTACCAATTTTCTGACTTGTAGTAGTCCACTCCCAGCCAGATTTCGATCTCGGAGCCTGGTTTGCATACAATATGTATAAATAGGGTTTGTTTAAGGTTTCGTAGAATACTCCCAAGGAATCTTACCTGTAAATAAATGGATTCGTCGTTCTTACCAAGTTTCTGACTTAGAGTAGCCCACTCGCGGCCAGGTTTCGATCTCGGAGCCTGGTTTGCATCTAATATGCAGAAATAGGGTTTGTATAAGGTTTCGTAGAATATACCAAAGGAATCTTACCTGTAAATGGATGGATTCGTCGTTCTTACCAAGTTTCTGACTTATAGTAGTCCACTCCCAGCCAGATTTCGATCTCGGAGCATGGTTTGCATACAATATGGAGAAATAGGGTTTGTTTAAGGATTCGTAGAATACTCCCAAGGAATCTTACCTGTAAATGGATGGATTCGTCGTTCTTACCAAGTTTCTGACTTATAGTAGTCCACTCCCAGCCAGATTTCGATCTCGGAGCCTGGTTTGCATACAATATGGATAAATAGGGTTTGTTTAAGGTTTCGTAGAATACTCCCAAGGAATCTTACCTGTAAATTGATGGATTCGTCGTTCTTACCAAGTTTCTGACTTAGAGTAGCCCACTCGCGGCCAGGTTTCGATCTCGGAGCCTGGTTTGCATCTAATATGCAGAAATAGCGTTTGTATAAGGTTTCGTAGAATATTCCGAAGGAATCTTACCTGTAAATGGATGGATTCGTCGTTCTTACCAAGTTTCTGACTTAGAGTAGCCCACTCGCAGACATGTTTCGATCTCGGAGCCTGGTTTGCATCTAATATGCAGAAATAGGGTTTGTATAAGGTTTCGTAGAATATTCCGAAGGAATCTTATCTGTAAATGGATGGATTCGTCGTTCTTACCAAGGTTCTGACTTATAGTAGTCCACTCCCGGCTAGATTTCGATGTCGGAGCCTGGTTTGCATATAATATGGACAAATAGGGTTTGTTTAAGGTTTCGTAGAATACTCCCATGGAATCTTACCTGTAAATGGTTGGCTTCGTCGTTCTTACCAAGTTTCTGACTCAAAGTAGCCCACTCGCGGCCAGGTTTCGATTTCGGAGCCTGGTTTGCATCTAATATGCAGAAATAGGGGTTGTATAAGGTTTCGTAGAATATTTCGAAGGAATCTTACCTGTAAATGGATGGATTCGTCGTTCTTACCAAGTTTCTGACTTATAGTAGTCCACTCCCGGCTAGATTTCGATGTCGGAGCCTGGTTTGCATACAATATGGAGAAATAGGGTTTGTTTAAGGTTTCGTAGAATACTCCCAAGGAATCTTACCTGTAAATGGATGGATTCGTCGTTCTTACCAAGTTTCTGACTTAGAGTAGCCCACTCGCGGCCAGGTTTCGATCTCGGAGCCTGGTTTGCATCTAATATGCAGAAATAGGGTTTGTATAAGGTTTCGTAGAATATACCAAAGGAATCTTACCTGTAAATGGATAGATTCGTCGTTCTTACCAAGTTTCTGACTTATAGTAGCCCACTCGCAGCCAGATTTCGATCTCGGAGCATGGTTTGCATACAATATGGAGAAATAGGGTTTGTTTAAGGATTCGTAGAATACTCCCAAGGAATCTTACCTGTAAATGGATGGATTCGTCGTTCTTACCAAGTTTCTGACTTATAGTAGTCCACTCCCGGCTAGATTTCGATGTCGGAGCCTGGTTTGCATACAATATGGAGAAATAGGGTTTGTTTAAGGTTTCGTAGAATACTCCCAAGGAATCTTACCTGTAAATGGATGGATTCGTCGTTCTTACCAAGTTTCTGACTTAGAGTATCCCACTCGCGGCCAGGTTTCGATCTCGGAGCCTGGTTTGCATCTAATATGCAGAAATAGGGTTTGTATAAGGTTTCGTAGAATATTCCGAAGGAATCTTACCTGTAAATGGATGGATTCGTCGTTCTTACCAAGTTTCTGACTTAGAGTAGCCCACTCGCAGCCAGGTTTCGATCTCGGAGCCTGGTTTGCATACAATATGCAGAAATAGGGTTTGTTTAAGGTATCGTAGAATACTCCCAAGGAATCTTACCTGTAAATCGATGGATTCGTCGTTCTTACCAAGTTTCTGACTTATAGTAGTCCACTCCCGGCCAGATTTCGATCTCGGAGCCTGGTTTGCATACAATATGGAGAAATAGGGTTTGTTTAAGGTTTCGTAGAATACTCCCAAGGAATCTTACCTGTAAATGGATGGATTCGTCGTTCTTACCAATTTTCTGACTTGTAGTAGTCCACTCCCAGCCAGATTTCGATCTCGGAGCCTGGTTTGCATACAATATGTATAAATAGGGTTTGTTTAAGGTTTCGTAGAATACTCCCAAGGAATCTTACCTGTAAATAAATGGATTCGTCGTTCTTACCAAGTTTCTGACTTAGAGTAGCCCACTCGCGGCCAGGTTTCGATCTCGGAGCCTGGTTTGCATCTAATATGCAGAAATAGGGTTTGTATAAGGTTTCGTAGAATATACCAAAGGAATCTTACCTGTAAATGGATGGATTCGTCGTTCTTACCAAGTTTCTGACTTATAGTAGTCCACTCCCAGCCAGATTTCGATCTCGGAGCATGGTTTGCATACAATATGGAGAAATAGGGTTTGTTTAAGGATTCGTAGAATACTCCCAAGGAATCTTACCTGTAAATGGATGGATTCGTCGTTCTTACCAAGTTTCTGACTTATAGTAGTCCACTCCCAGCCAGATTTCGATCTCGGAGCCTTGTTTGCATACAATATGGATAAATAGGGTTTGTTTAAGGTTTCGTAGAATACTCCCAAGGAATCTTACCTGTAAATTGATGGATTCGTCGTTCTTACCAAGTTTCTGACTTAGAGTAGCCCACTCGCGGCCAGGTTTCGATCTCGGAGCCTGGTTTGCATCTAATATGCAGAAATAGCGTTTGTATAAGGTTTCGTAGAATATTCCGAAGGAATCTTACCTGTAAATGGATGGATTCGTCGTTCTTACCAAGTTTCTGACTTATAGTAGCCCACTCGCAGCCAGATTTCGATCTCGGAGCATGGTTTGCATACAATATGGAGAAATAGGGTTTGTTTAAGGATTCGTAGAATACTCCCAAGGAATCTTACCTGTAAATGGATGGATTCGTCGTTCTTACCAAGTTTCTGACTTGTAGTAGTCCACTCCCGGCCAGATTTCGATCTCGGAGCCTGGTTTGCATACAATATGGATAAATAGGGTTTGTTTAAGGTTTCGTAGAATACTCCCAAGGAATCTTACCTGTAAATTGATGGATTCGTCGTTCTTACCAAGTTTCTGACTTAGAGTAGCCCACTCGCGGCCAGGTTTCGATCTCGGAGCCTGGTTTGCATCTAATATG